>NC_141620.1:13311604-13449104 GCF_047967505.1 Dipteris shenzhenensis | reverse complement strand
ATTGTTTAGGGCTGAAATCATTCGATACCTAATTGCTGCCATTAGAATACAACATGCAACTGAAGCAATATCAGAGCTTGCAAAATGAGGAAGAGGAGATTGAGTCTACTCTGAAAGCACTGCACACTACATAAGAAGTAGAGACTCAGTGTACACCTACAGCACCACAGACTCCACTGGAAGCATCAGAGAGTTGCCACAGCCTCCGCTTTTGCATTTAAGGAAGAGGATACTGAGTCTACTGAAAGCACTACATACTACAGGAAGAAGTAGAGACTAAGTGTACATCTAGTGCAATTGAAGCAATATCAAAGCTTGCATTTAAGGAAGAGGAGACTGAGTCTACTATGAAAGCACTGCACACTACAGAAGAAGTAGATGCTCAGTGTACACCTACAGCACCACAGCCTCCAGTGGAAGCATCAAAAGAGTTGCCACAGCCTCCACTTGCATTTAAGGAAGAGAATACTAAGTCTACTCTGAAAGCACTACATACTACAGAAGAAGTAGAGACTGAGTGTAAATCTAGAGCACCACAGCCTCCATTGGAAGCATCAGAAGAGTTGCCACAGTCTCCACTAGAAGCATCAGAAGAGTTGTGATGCATGTATGATGTTGTGTTTGTATATATGCATGAGGAGCATATTCTCATGATGTTGTTTACTCCATGAATATTATGGTTGACATTTATTTGTTGCAATGTATGAATCATGATGTAGTTTTTGTTGATTATACACCAATTTCTGACTTATTACTTAAGTGGCATTTAGTCATGATATTTATATATTTATTTCATGCACACAATTTTATGATATGAATGTGTGATGATGTGATTATTAGGAAATATAACCTTCTATCATGAGAATTTTGATATGAATATGTGATGATGTAATATTTGTAATATATTTCATGGCAAAGTATCAATTCCCAATGCTTTAGTTCTCTAATGTAAAGTTGTAATAGACAAGAGAGACAAAGATGACATCTTCTAGGCTGAGCTAATGGAAGGTGTTTTTTAACACCATATGGCTTTGAGTTATATGATCTACTTCTTGTACAAATGTGTCATGCTTTTTTTTAAATGTACTCTAGTTTTTTTTCTAATTTGATTTTTTAAAATCTTACTTTTTGTCTCTTTTAACAACATGAAGTCCTCTTTTTTTAATGTACTCTAGTTTTAATAACATGTCACGTCATTTTTTCTAATTTGATTTTTTAAAATCTTACTTTTTGACTCAAAGTTTTGTTTTATAAGAGCCTCTTTTGATTTTTTTTAATCTTACTTTTTGTCTCTTTTAACAACGTGAAGTCCTCTTTTTTTAATGTACTCTAGTTTTAATAACATATCACGTCATTTTTTCTAATTTGATTTTTTAAAATCTTACTTTTTGACTCAAAGTTTTGTTTTATAAGAGCCTCTTTTTTTTAAATGCTTTATCCAAAATTATCTCACAAAATGAATTTGGACAGTGCACGAGTCCAAAATTAATGAAATCGGTGTTCCTTGTAGTAGGAGCAAGTGATGAATTCTGCCTCAAGCTTAAATGGGAGAATCCAAAAACCATGGTGCTAGCACATGAGATTGCTCAAAAGTTTGATAAAGTTCAGTCTGACCCCGCTTCAAAGAAGATGATTGTCCCTCCGCAACCCCCTCAATTCTTGCAACAACAACCTGGGGGGTCTAACTTAGGGGCATACCCCCACCCCTCATCAGGGATGTATCCACCGCCTCCACCTCAAATGTATGGTCCTCCCTTAGATTCTTACCCTCAACAAGGTGTATATTCTCACCCTCCACCTTAAAGATTTCCCCAGCCTCGCCCACGATCCCCCCTCCTTTCTACTCCCTCGAGCCCTCCAGTTAAAGAGGCCCCCCCTACAATAGAATCTGGAGTCAATGACCTAGCCAAGGCCCTAAATGGTCTTCGGCTTGAGATGGTGGGCATCAAAAATCAAGCCAACCACCCTCCAAGAGTCCGTGCTAATGTTGTATGCTACGAGTGCCACCAGAAGGGTCGTTATTGCACGAAATGTCCCAATATTCCAAGGGTGAATCTTCTAAGTGAATCAAGCACTGAGGATTCTGATGTAGAGATCCTTGACCTCAGGAAAAGAAGTCATACCACCTTGGACCCCTCTCCAAACCATCGACCAGGTTGCCCCAGGAAGAAGGTGTCCTTCTCAGAGCCCTCAGATGCTGAGATGGTAGACCCACCAACAGAGAAGACTAAAAGATCTCGCAGGAGTAAGTGGTCGCCCTCGGATTTTCCTATTGGCTCAGGGCAATAGGACTATTCGATCGTTCAAGACCTTGCTCATTAGTCTTTGAGCATCATGCTCCCTCAACTAATAGCATTAAGCCCTAAGGTGAGACATGAGCTATAGCAAGGGCTCTCAACAAGGAGGAGCAAGAAAAAGGGAAAGGTACGAGAGGTATCTTCTATCTCTGAAGAAATTGATCGACACCCACATACAGTCGATGTCATCATAGATAATTGCCGTGTCAAAAATGCGCGTGTTGATGGGAGAGCTGCATGTAATATCATGGTGCCTCGAATCATGAAGAAATTGAATTTGAAATGTACAAGGCGTTCCTTCACTCGAATCAAGGTAGCAGATGGTCGACAACTCGCCACCCTGGGAGTCATTGAGGATTTGCCCATCACTGTCAATGGGTTGACCACCACCGTCAATTTCTATGTAGTGGACATTGAAGATACAGGTGGGAGTTACCTAGCCATACTCGGGAGACCATGGTTGAATAAGAGTGATGTAGTCAGCTATTGGAAGACAGGACACATGTCTTTGGTGCTTCTAAAGAGAAGATCCCAGTGCAACCTAGTGCCACGAAACTAGAAGAAGAAGAGGAGCAAGACAGTGATACTCTCTCATCCTCAGTGTCTGAATCAATGGAAGAATCAGACAGGGGGGAGGACATGATGGGGGTGTCTCTGACCCTGCCACCTGCAGAAAAGGTAACAGCTAGTCCTCAATAGCTTGAATCCATACTTTCCCCAGACCTCACTCCAAGTGAGAAAGACAAGTTCCTAGAAATGTTCAAAGATTTCCCTAACCTCTTTGCAACTAGCTACTACCACCTTCGCCATGTGACTACCATAGAGCACAAGATAGCTCTGAAGCCTGATGCAAAGACTATGGCTTAGAAGTATCAGAGATTAGGGCCCCTGCAGACCGATGCTTTGCGCTCGGAGTTGCAGAAGCTTGTAGAAGTTGGGTTATTGTTCCGGTTCATAATATTGAATGGGTTTCACTAGTGGTAGTCACCCCAAAGAAAAACAACAAGTGGTGGGTCTGCATTGACTATAAGAAACTCAATGCAGCCACCAAGAGGGACCATCATTCTCTTCCCTTTCAAGACCTCATTCTTGAGAAGGTAAGTGGTCATGAGATGTATACTTTCTGTGATGGTTACTCTGGGTTTTATCAAATCACAATTGCTGAAGAAGATGTGCTTAAAACCACATTTGCCACACCTTGGGGGACATTTGCATTCAAAGTAATGCCATTTGGCCTCACCCATGCTCTTGCTACCTTTCAGAGATTTATGTAGATGGTGTTTGCTCCTTATTTGGGGGATTTCTTGGAGGTGTTTTTAGATGATTTTTGTATATTCTCGTCATGTAAGGAGCACGTCATGAAGGTTAGATTGGCCTTCCAAAGGGTTAATGATGTGAATGGCAGTCTCAACCCTGAGAAATGCACCATTGGAGCCACTCAAGGGAGGTTACTAGGACATATTGTCTCATCTAAGGGCATCAAGCCCGAGAAGGTAGAAGCTATCCTCAAGCTCTCCCCACCAACAACCAAACATCAGGTATGCTCATTTGTCAATCTAGCAGGATAGTATCACCGCTTCATTGATCAATATGCTGCTTTGACATGACCCATGACTATGCTATTAAAAGATGGGGTTGATTTCTCTTGGGATGAGGATTGTGATCATGGGTTTGCACAAATCAAGAATGCTCTGGCTTCAGAACCCATTCTATGCAATCTAGATTGGTCAAAGACTTTCTATATCAATCTTGGTTTAGTGAGCACACTCTGGCAGGTATGCTTATCCACCAATGGGAGGATCGGTTCATGTATCCCATTCAATTTTCTTCTCGACAATTGCTTGACACTGAGCGACGCTATTTAAAGGCTGACAAGCATGCCTTGTCTTTGGTGTTCTGCATTGAGAAATTTAAGCATTATGTGGCTGGAAAGTCCTTCATTATACTCAGTAGCATTGGCCTTGCAAAGGAGGTTCTTCAATCACCAAATCCCATGGGCCGGTTGGCCAAATGGTTGGCAATTCTACAAGAATATGATTTTTCTTTCAAAATTGTAAAAGGGGGTTGTTCCAACTTGAAGAATGCTTTGATTGATTTAGAGGAGTGCCTCGATGTAACCCTTGTAGTGGCCATAGAAGTTGGGGATCCATGGTATGGTGGTATCTATAGGTTTCTGACTGCTTTCTCCTTTCCTCCAGAAAGTACTAGCTATGAGAGAAAGAAGATCTGTAGAGATAGTAGGAACTACACCTTCTTTGATGGGGTGTTGTACCGTCAAGGCATGGATGGGGTACTAAGACGGGCCATTGATGCAGATGAAGTGCCTAAGGTGTTGAAGCATTATCATGATGGATTTTGTGGAGGTCACTATGCCAGTGACTATACAACTAAGAAGATTTTACATGCTGGATACTATTGGCCAACCTTGTTCAAGGATGTCACTTTGTATTGCAAAACCTGTGAACCATGCCAATTCTTTGGTAGGAAGGATTTGCGTCTTGGGCAACACCACCTAGTGATGTCCATCCATCCGTTTCAAAAGTGGGGAATAGATTTTGTCGGGCCCTTGCCCATGACTGCCCGCAAAAAGAAGTATCTTTTGGTAGCCACTCAGTATGTCACTAAGTGGGCTGAAGCTATTGCCCTCCCCACTGCAAATGGTAAGGCAGTTTCAAATTTCATATTGAACGTATTTGCACAAGGTTTGGGACACCCATGGAAATTGTCTCTGACCATCTTAAATGAAGCAGTGGAGTTACTCATAGATCCTAGAGGTTTGAACATATTATAAAATCAGGGGGATGACCTGGAGGTGAACAGAGGTGACCTAGGAGTGAACATGGGTGACAGAGAGGTGAACATGGGGAGTTGACATAGGAGTGAACAGGGGTGACCTGGAGGTGAACAGGGGTGACCTAGGAGTGAACATGGGTGATAGAGAGGTGAACATGGGGAGTTGACATAGGAGTGAACAGGGGTGACCTGGAGGTGAACAAGGGTGACCTAGGAGTAAACATTGGTGACAGAGAGGTCAACATGGGGAGTTGACATAGGAGTGAACAGGAGTTGACATAGGAGTGAATAGGGGTGACCTGGGAGTGAACATGGGTGACAGAGAGGTGAACATGGGGAGTTGACAGAGGAGTGAACAGGGGTGACCTAGAGGTGAACAGGGGTGACATAGGAGTGAATAGGAGTTGACATAGGAGTGAACAGAGGGTGACCTGGGAGTGAACATGGGTGACAGAGAGGTGAACATGGGGAGTTGACATAGGAGTAAACAGGGGTGACCTAGGAGTGAAGAGGGGTGACCTGGAGGTGAACATGGGTGACAAAGAGGTGAACATGGGGATTTGATAGAGGAGTGAACAGGGGTGACCTAGAGGTGAACAGGGGTGACATAGGAGTGAACATGGGTGACAGAGAGGTCAACATGGGGAGTTGACATAGGAGTGAACAGAAGTTGACATAGGAGTGAACAGGGGTGACCTGGGAGTGAACATGGGTGACAGAGAGGTGAACATGGGGAGTTGACATAGGAGTGAACAGGGGTGACCTGGAGGTGAACAAGGGTGACCAAGAGGTGAACATGGGTGACAGAGAAGTGAACATGGGGAATTCACATAGGAGTGAATAGGGGTGACCTGGGAGTGAACAAGGGTGACCTGGAGGTGAACATGGGTGACAGAGAGGTGAACATGGGGAGTTGACAGTGGAGTGAACAGGGGTGACCTAGAGGTGAACAAGGGTGACCTGGAGGTGAACATGGCCGATAGAAAGGTGAACATGGGGAGTTGTCATAGGAGTGAACAGGGGTGACCTGGGAGTGAACATGGGTGACAGAGAGGTGAACATGGGGAGTTGACAGAGGAGTGAACAGGGGTGATCTAGGAGTGAACAAGGGTGACCTGGAGGTGAACATGGGTGACAGAGAGGTGAACATGGGGAGTTGACATAGGAGTGAACAGGACTGACCTAGGAGTGAACATGGGTGACAGAGAGGTCAACATGGGGAGCTGACATAGGAGTGAACAGGAGTTGACATAGGAGTGAACAGGGGTGACCTGGGAGTGAACATGGGTGACAGAGAGGTGAACATGGGGAGTTGACAGAGGAGTGAACAGGGGTGACCTAGAGGTGAACAGGGGTGACATAGGAGTGAACAGGAGTTGACATAGGAGTGAACAGGGGTGACCTGGGAGTGAACATGGGTGACAGAGAGGTGAACATGGGGAGTTGACATAGGAGTGAACAAGGGTGACCTAGGAGTGAAGAGGGGTGACCTGGAGGTGAACATGGGTGACAGAGAGGTGAACATGGGGATTTGACAGAGGAGTGAACAGGGGTGACCTAGAGGTGAATAGGGGTGACCTAGGAGTGAACATGGGTGACAGAGAGGTCAACTTGGGGAGTTGACATAGGAGTGAACAGGAGTTGACATAGGAGTGAACAAGGGTGACCTAGGAGTGAACATGGGTGACAGAGAGGTGAACATGCGGAGTTGACATAGGAGTGAACAGGGGTGACCTGGAGGTGAACAGGGGTGACCTGGAGGTGAACATGGGTGACAGAGAAGTGAACATGGGGAATTCACATAGGAGTGAATAGGGGTGACCTGGGAGTGAACAAGGGTGACCTGGAGGTGAACATGGGTGACAGAGAGGTGAACATGGGGAGTTGACAGTGGAGTGAACAGGGGTGACCTGGAGGTGAACAAGGGTGACCTGGAGGTGAACATGGGTGACAGAAAGGTGAACATGGGGAGTTGACATAGGAGTGAACAGGGGTGACCTAGGAGTGAACATGGGTGACAGAGAGGTGAACATGGGGAGTTGACAGAGGAGTGAACAGGGGTGACCTAGGAGTGAACAAGGGTGACCTGGAGGTGAACATGGGTGACAGAGAGGTGAACATGGGGAGTTGACATAGGAGTGAACAAGAGTGACCTAGGAGTGAAGAAGGGTTACCTGGAGGTGAACATGGGTGACAGAAAGGTGAACATGGGGAGTTGACATAGGAGTGAACAGGGGTGACCTAGGAGTGAAGAGGGGTGACGTGGAGGTGAACATGGGTGACAGAGAGGTGAACATGGGGATTTGACAGAGGAGTGAACAGGGGTGACCTAGAGGTGAACAGGGGTGACCTAGGAGTGAACATGGGTGAAAGAGAGGTCAACATGGGGAGTTGACATAGGAGTGAACAGGAGTTGACATAGGAGTGAACAGGGGTGACCTGGGAGTGAACATGGGTGACAGAGAGGTGAACATGGGGAGTTGACATAGGAGTGAACAAGGGTGACCTGGAGGTGAACAGGGGTGACGTAGGAGTGAACATGGGTGACAGAGAGGTGAACATGGGGAGTTGACATAGGAGTGAACAGGGGTGACCTAGAGGTGAACAGGGGTGACCTAGGAGTGAACATGGGTGACAGAGAGGTGAACATGGGGAGTTGACATAGGAGTGAACAGGGGTGACCTGGAGGTGAACAGGGGTGACCTAGGAGTGAACATGGGTGACAGAGAGGTGAACATGGGAAGTTGACATAGGAGTGAACAGGGGTGGCCTGGAGGTGAACAAGGGTGACCTGGAGGTGAACATGGGTGACAGAGAAGTGAACATGGGGAATTCACATAGGAGTGAATAGGGGTGACCTGGGAGTGAACAAGGGTGACCTGGAGGTGAACATGGGTGACAGAGAGGTGAACATGGGGAGTTGACAGTGGAGTGAACAGGGGTGACCTAGAGGTGAACAAGGGTGACCTGGAGGTGAACATGGGTGACAGAAAGGTGAATATGGGGAGTTGACATAGGAGTGAACAGGGGTGACCTGGGAGTGAACATGGGTGACAGAGAGGTGAACATGGGGAGTTGACAGAGGAGTGAACAGGGGTGACCTAGGAGTGAACAAGGCTGAGCAATTGTCTAGTGTTACTCCATCTTGAACTGTTACTGTCTCTGGTGTGGGTCCGCCCTGATGAACAGATCCCCTTTGGCGCCCTCCTGGCATGCGATTCAAAAATGCAATAGTCTGATGCTTGATATGTGGAGACAATTGACAGAGTTGTCGTAAGGTGATATTGGGCCTAAAATCCATCAAGTCATCCATCAAAGAATAGGGCTGGACAGTAGCAGCAATCTTTTGTGCCTTCATCCACTGAGCTTCTGGCCGAGGGTCGAAGCTTACACAAGGGAGAGGAGGTGCCTCTGGATTCTCAGTCAATATTTCCTGTGGTGACTCTCCCATCACCCATTTCCCCTTTTCTTTGGCACTACTAGGCTTCACCCCTTTTTCCTTCTCTTGCTTCATTGTGCTTCCTGAGTGGAAGGTGGATGGGCCTGCCTACGATTCTTCACGTTTTTGCCCTGAAGTTGTCACTTCTGTTGCAAACCTCACTATTTTGGACTTGCGGGAAGGAAACTGAGGTGTGACTCCTTCATCTTCAGAACTAGATTGAAGATCTTTGGTGACACTCCTGATCACCTCCTGATACCTTGAAGGCATAGATTGCTCACTTGGAGCTGAGGTAGTTTTAAAGCTATTGATAGGTCTTGATGGCTGTGGGGCCCCGGGTGATGTAGTCTTGTTCCCACTGTCCACCTTGGAGGAAGGAGGTGGGGATGCTCTTCTAGTGACTGAGCTGGTATTAGTTGGTGATGAGGCCTCCGATATTGATGTTGAATCATCCTTACTACTGTCACCCTTCATTTGTGACCTAGTCACAGCTCCCAACACTGCACCAATCAAATGGGGTTTGTCACCCTCCCCCGCCACTACTACATCAACCATGTTGACTTGCGATGTTAATTCCCTTCTGCCATTGGGACAATCTCTGGTGTAGTGGTCATTTGTGTTGCACTGTGTACAAGAGGGTCCCCCAAATGGTTGTGTACAATCATCTTGGTAATGGCCATACTCGCCACATCTATAGCACATGATGGGCCTGCGAAAGTTGGTACCTCTGCCTCCACGTCCACCTCGGAACCCACCCCGTCGACCGCGAACATACAGGGGTCCATATCCACCCCCTGACATAGGTGGTTGATACTGTGCATAGTAGGGCGGAGGGTAGAAGTTTGGAGCCCCAAATTTACTAGGAGTAGGAGCTTGGAGCAAAGGAGGATTAGGAGGATTAGGAAGTAGTGGAGGTGGAATGATAGGGTGGGTGGGTGGTTCAGGTGCCTTCACAGGGGCTGAAGCTAGGGGTACTGGCCCTGAAGTGGTCGGTGCAGCTTTGTTGATTGTAGCCACCAGTGGCTCCCCAATTGGATACTCCGGCAGAAGCTTCCTCAACCCCTTAAGATACCTACACTCGGAGGCATCATGTCCATGAATTTTACAAAATGTGCAAAAGGAGGTTGGGGTGGGTACCTTATGCTTTGATGGACATTCCCAGTAGCCATGGCCAGAACCCTTGCAGTCGATGCACCAGAGACCACTTCTTATCTGAGCTTCAAAGGGTGATGGTCCATCCACTTTCGTTCTATCTTTCAGACCTTCTTTGATTTCTTCTAATTCCTTCTTGAGTTGCTGCCATGCCTGTGAGCCCTCTTCTCTCGGAAGTTGGGCGGTCTGAGCGGGTGTTGAGGCGAAACTTAACTGGGACCGTTCCATCTTCACCGCTTCCCTCAGAAATTCTTGTAGTGAGGCATGCTCAGGAAGTTTGTCAACCAGCCTTATATCAATGGTGGAGGGTAAAGCCTTCAAAAACCACCCCTTCATGACGGCGTCATTGGGTGGCACCGACATCTTTGCCACCAAGACCCTCATCCTTGTGTACATCTCAGAGATGCTCTCTCCAGGCTTCATGGTGTCAGTGGATAACTCTTGGACAATCATGTGTTCGAATTTTAAAACTTGAAAGTGCGTAAGAATTCCTCCCTTAGGTCTGTCCATGTCTGGAAGTGGTCCGGAGGAAATTGATTGTACCATACATCCGCGGCATCCTCCAATGACGAGGGAAAGATGTGAAGGAACGCATGCTCATTCTCCACACCTTTAGCTCTACATGCTGTGAGGAACTTCCTCACATGAGCTTCCGCATCTTCATGGAGGTGGCCTTTGAACTTTTGAGTCTTCACATGGACCTTGTTGAGTAGCTCGAGAAGTCTAGCTCTGTCTGGAGGACTAAGAATGGCCATCCCCACCCGAGAGGTTGGAGAGGGGGCCATCCCCACCCGAGAGGTTGGAGAGGATGCAAGAGTTGGAGGGAGTCCCGATGGGGCTGTAATGAGTGTTGGTGCTCCCGAGGAGGAGACCACCCCGACAACCCCTCCTATGGAGGACCACAATGGAGAAGTCACTACTGATGTAGTCATAGAGGAAGTGTACCTAGATGGTATGGCGTAGGTGGGGGGTCTCGGTGTTGCAGAGGGAAAGGGTGAGAACATGGAAGATGTGGGGGTGAAAGAGGATGGGAGAGCATTTGGGAAAGAGAGGGACGGAGTTGAAGTCATGGATGAGTAAGCAGAAGGGAAGGAAGAAGGTGGTGGAAAAGGCAACACCGGTGTGGATGGAAGGGAGATGAAACCATCATGGTAGGTAAAGGCATGGCCGGAGCAAAAGTACCCCCCAATGGAATAGATATAGAAGAGGGATTAGCTAGGAGCCCGGAGCTATGCGTAACAGATGAGGTAGCAGCTTGTCCATAAGAGGTTGAGGCGGGAGCAGATGGAGTCACCACTCCGGTAGAAGAGGTGGTTGATCAAGACATCATTGTAGGAGGAGGAGAGGGGCTGCCTTGACCTTGATGAGTCCCTGAGGAGTCCTCGTCCTTAGTACCCTCTTCTTTCACCTGTTCTCCGCTTTGCACTTCTTCTTCTCTGGAGTCCGGATCTGACCACCAGGGTTCTTGTTGGTCCAAGTCAATGAGAGTGTCGATGAAGTTACTTGCTCTGGCTACTGCTCCAATGGGCTCACTTTGTGCTCGAGTTGAGGACTTCGCAAACTTACGTCGCACGTAATGCTTCTTGTACCTAGTTTGGTCTGCCGGAAGTCTTTTCTCCACTCTCCTCAAGTACCTCCTAGTTCTCTCACTAGCTCCTTCAAATGTTTCAGAACTACTCGGCATAAGACCTCTCTCTAGGACCCTAGATCACCACTTCACTTGTGCTACTCAACACCAACAGTGTCCCACCGTGATCGCCATAAACTGTCTGAGGGGGGGGGTTTCCTAACACTTCCAGAAGTATTACCGGAGGCCTAGGGCCACTGGTGCGAGAAGTGAGTAAGACGTGCCATAAGTGTCACTGATGGTACGTAAGTGAGTGCTTGTCGATGGTGTCAACTATGTGCAAGCGGTAGATGGTGTCAACTATGTGCAAGCGGTACAAGTGCTGAAGTGATGTGAGCAAGAAGAAGACCAAAGCGGAACAACATCATGAAAGCCATCCCTCGACATGAATAGCAAGGAACTTCAACCACATGACACAGGTCCGTTGTACCAGGTGAAGGGAGAGGAGAGGAGGAGAACACAACGAAAAGAGATTTAGAGTAGTGAGCAGAGATGGGAAGTAGCATAACTCATTAGAAAGCAAGATGACTGATACACTCCCAGAAGATACACACGAGGCGAGCTCTTGACTCTAGCCTCTCACTCCTTCACTCCCACCTCTCACCCCCCCAGAAAAGTCCCCCTTCCTCTTTTCCCTTTCCCCCTCTTCACCTTCTCCTCCTCTGCTCCACCCCGTGCTACCAATCTCCACACCTTCTTCCTATTGGTGGATGCCTTCTTGCACCCTTAGCCATCCTTAGCCATTCCACCGTTTGTGGGCCGCTCTGTCCTTGATGGCTTCCGCAACACTCCATGGTGAGTCGAGGTTGAGGTTTGGCACTCTTCAGTCATGTATTGCTTCCGTCATGTCCATGTCAAGTCATGTCCATGTCAAGTCATGTCATGTCCAAGTCATGTCCATGTCAAGTCCAAGATGTGAATGCATGTGAACACGCTGCGACTAGGTATGACCAAGGTCTAACAACTTGGCATGTTGCTGAAGTGACCATGACGTGACCCAAGTGTGACTCTTGGTGGGTCGCCATAAACTTTGAGTACAACACTAACTAACCTAACCTAACTGTAGTTAAGACTAACTAGCCTAGGGTTGACCGACTAACCTAACCGTAGTTAGTAACTAACCTGAGGTTGGTTTTAGGTTAGCTTTTTTTTTTTTTTTTCCTGGGTGTGGGGGGCTCCCCGGCGGCGGCGCCCGGGGGGGAGGGGGGGTTGGTTTCGCAAGGGGGGGTTTGCGCAGGGGGGTAAGGGGGGGGTGGGCTTCGCAAGGGGGGGGTTGGCGCGGGGTGTAAGGGGAGGGGGAGGCGGGGCGTGAGGGGGTGCGGAGGGTGAGGGGCGGGGGACAGGGGTGAGGGGCGGGGAACTAGTGCGGGGGGGTGTGGGGGGAAGGGCGATGGGTGGCGCAGGGGGGGAAGGGGCGGGAGGGTGGCACGGGGGGAAGGCACCGGGGGTGGCAGGGGGGGCAGGGGGGTTAGGGGGCACACGGGCGACGGGGGCTAGGGGGCACACGGGGGTGGCGCGGGGCGGGGGGTGGCGGGGGACTGGGGGTGCACGGGGCGGAGCGGGGCTGGCACGGGCGAGGGTCACGCGGGGCGACGGCGCAGGGCGGGGTGGGGCATGGGTGGTGCGGCCGAGGGGTGCACGGGGCCGCGGCGGCGGTGCTGTGTGCACCGCCGCGAGGGGATGAGCGGGCGGCGGCGCTGCGGAGTGCCACCGCGGGAGGGGGGGTTCGGGTGGGGGGGTTTGCAGTGAGGGGGGGTTACAGAGAGCGGGGGTAAGGGGGAGGGGGTAAGGGGGAGAGAGAGGAGAGGGTGAGGTGGAGAGAGAGAGAGAGGGGAAAAGGGGAAGAGAGGAGAGAGAAAGGAGAGAGAAAGGGGGAGGGGGAGAGGGAGAGGTGGAGGTGGAGGGGGAGGGGGAGAGGGGGGGTGGAGATGAAGGGGAGGGGGAGGGGGAGAGGGGGAGGTGGATGTGGAGGTGGAGGTGGAGGAGGAAGGGGAGAGGGGGGGTGGTGGTGGAGGGGGAGGGGGAGAGGGGGAGGTGGTGGTGGAGGGGGAGAGGGGGGGTGGAGATGAAAGGGGAGGGGGGAGGGGGAGGTGGTGGTGAAGGGGGAGAGGGGGTGGAGATAAAGGGGGAGGGGGGAGGTGGTGGAGATGGGGTGGGAGGGGGGGGAGGGGCGAGAGGTGGGTGAAGGGGGAGGGAGGGGAGGGGAGGTGGAGATGAGGGGGAGGGGGGAGAGGTGGTGGTGGAGGGGAGGGGGGAGAGGGGGGTGGAGATGAGGGGAAAGAGAAACAAAAGCAGGGAGAAGTGGTCACCTGAACGCCTCTCCAAGTCTTTCTCAATGTAACGGATTGTTGCAATAGGGTGGAAGGTCATCGCTGCGAGAAGGCTCGATGTCACTTACATTGCGAGGATAGGAGTAAGAGGGTGGTCGATGGAGAGGAGAGTGTCTTGCGTGGGCTCGGAATGAGGAAGAGAATGGAGGCAAAAAGTGAAAGATGAAGAATGAGGGGGGTGGAGTAGGTTTTTATAGGATTGGATTTTAGATTTAGGGTTTAACCCTAAACTCTTCCCGAGCCATAACTCTTTATGGAGAGCTCGGTTTGCTTTTCTGTAAAAAGGTAAAATGATCGAAATTGAAAGCTCTACGGATCCGTGTCCACTACCTAGCCTAATTGTATCTCATGTGGCTTCTATTTAAGAAATTAAGAAAATTTCTTAAGGTAGTAACCCAAAGTTGATGTTTAGGGTTGATATGTTTGGCTAGAATTGGAAAAAAAATTTTACTCTCCTTGCCCTTGAGTGTTATGTTCGTTAAAGTTTGAAGTAGTGACTTGTTTTACACATACCTACGTATCTTTACTCACTACTTAAGATGCTAGTCGCCCCGGCAGCGGCGCCAAATGTTGACTCTTTCCTACTGCTTTCGTAGGAAGAGCTGGGAATTCTATGTTGTAGGGTTCCGAGGCTTTTCGTCACCTACAGATATATTGGGATTGTCGTTGTAGTATAGTGGTAAGTATTCCTGCCTGTCACGCGGGCGACCCGGGTTCGATCCCTGGCAGCGGCGCCAAATGTTGACTCTTTCCTACTGCTTTCATAGGAAGAGCTGGGAATTCTATGTTGCAGGGTTCCGAGGCTTTTTGTCACCTACAGATATATTGGGATTGCCGTTGTAGTATATGTGTAGCTTAGGACCTCGAGTCGTGTTCCGGTGAGAGACGTAGGCTTAAGTGTGGTAAGCAAACAAAGTGCAAGCATGTGTAAAAGGCACGTAAACCATCGTTGTTGGGGTGATGAAGGCTTTCACCTTCATTGGGGGTTGTAGGGTTTAGGAGGAGTTTAAGGGTTCAGAAAGAGGTTCCAGGGTTCAGGAGGAGTTCCAGGGTTCAGAAGGAGGTTCCAGGGTTCAGAATGAGGTTCCAAGGTTTAGAAGGAGTCCAGGGTTAGAAGGAGGATCCAAGGTTCAGAGTAGAGTACATGGTGGAGAACTCATCTCCCTCGTAGATCATGGAGTTTAAGGGTTTAGGAAAGCATAGGAGTGGGAGAGGAAGAAGGTGTAAGAGCATGGGTAAAAGAAGAGAGAGGAGGAAGGAGGAGGAGGGAAGAGGAGGAGGGAGGGGGAGGAGAGAGGAGGAGGAGGAGGAGGGAGGAGTAGGAGGAGGAGGAGGAGGGAGGAGGAGGAGAAGGAAAATCATGCCTTGCCATTCGTTTTGATATGTAACATGATCCCATTTGGACCAAAGATTGTAGACCCTAAACACTAAACGCTAATTCAAACCCACTACCCCAAACCCAAACCCCCTAAATCCTAACCCTAACCTCTAAACCCTAAACTCTTAATCATAAATGATAAAAAACACAAAACCCTAAACCCTAACCTTAAACCCTAAACCCCTAAAACTTGATTCCTAGATCCTAAACCCTAACTTTAACCCCTAAATTTAAACCCCTAAACCCTACCAATGCACTATATCAACCATGAGTTTAATATGAGTGATAAATAAGTAGAAGATATACATTTTCAGCCATGCATATTTTTTGACATGAGCCCTAAAAAAAGTAGTAGATATGGATTTCCTACCATGCAAATGATACCTAGATTCTCATTTGGTTCAAAAGAGGGAGCGCATTAACACACTCTTGCTTTGGCCCGAAACATGAGAATTTTGATGTCCTGTATCTTTTGATTTACAAATCCAAATGGGCAAAAGAGGGAGCGCATTAACACACTCTTGCTTTGGCCCGAAACATGAGAATTTTGATGTCCTGTATCTTTTGATTTACAAATCCAAATGGGGTCATGTTACATATCAAAATGAATGGCAAGGCATGATTTAGATGATTATCATAGCTGTTTGCACCATTTAGTAAAATTTCATGCCTCAAAATATGAATTTAATAAAAATTTCATCATCTTGTTGCATCAAATATAAAAGAAAGTTTACTTAATCGGGACAATGTCAATATGTTGTCTATTTTGGCTTCTACTAAGCAAAGATGATTCATTTTGGAATTTAATTAATTTTAAAGAAAGGGATGTACATTAGGGAGGGATTATTTTTTAAACACAAAAACATGGGTTTTGTTCCAAGAGTGAATAGAATTTTACAAACCAAGCATTTGCACATGCATGTAATGTGGACTATTCCATTAAAGGAGTCCTAGGAAACTTTTAACCTGTGTGGAACATTTCATTGGTGACCTCACTTATGTTGGTGAGAGAGAACTTGATTATGGAGGATTACCAAAAAATGAATGACAAAAAGTGAGCAAAGATAAGGTGTGTCTTTACTAATGATGCCTTGGCAATGACATAGGTCCAACTCTCTTATGGACTTTTAAAGAACTTATATATTTTTGCTACTAAAATAGGGGATTTGTCAATCTATTTATGTATTTTTTTAATTGTTTTTTTTTGCTTGCTCGCTTTTTCTTGCTTTCTTTTTTGCTTTGCTCACTTTTCCTTGCTCGCTTTTTGGTAATCCTCCATCTTTATTATGGAGCTGATGAAGACATGCTAGAAGAGGCCAAGGAAGTTCCCCACCGATATTGAAGAAAAAGAGAAAATTTTCAAAGAGGCACATGAAATAGAAGAGTAAGATATTAATCTTGAGGAAGAGAATAAAGAGGCTATACCTTTGAAGTCAAAAACACTTAAAGGAGCAGTCTCTACTGAAGGACTGGATTTTGAGACACAATAGCTATGCTTCCATTAGGCTTCACTATTCAAGGTCAAGAGTATTATCTACTACTATTAGATATACTCATTCTATTGCTCAAGCCTATAGCCTAGACAAAGATGTTGGTATTGAAGATGACGAATTGATGGTCCTAGAAGATACATTTGAACCCAACGAAGCACCTTTAGCATGCTTTCAAAAAGCCACAAATTGCAAGGAGATGGATGATGAGACCTTCAGGTCTAAAAAAGGATGAATATGTAGCCAAAGGTACGAAAGAGTAGAGGAAAGAGCAGAGTAGCCTAGAAAGAAGAACTGACCTTTGGATAGATAAAATTATGGAGGATGATGAGAACATGAAGGTATGCTATCACTCTTTTCTTTGCTAAATCATTTTTATTTTGAACATTTTTTTTTTCTACGCAAAGAAATAGTTGATTATATTATAATCATATGTTTTGTACAATGATGTCAAAAGTTGATAGAATATTCTCCTCTAGAGAGGAATTTTTATCTTGCATACAAGAAAACCACTGACTAAGAGTGAGAAACAAAAGATCTAGTAGCCAAAGAGGAGCGGAGCCTAAGCTCAGATTCACTAGTTTGATCTGTAAAGCTTTATCAAGTGTTGCTCTATTTGAAGATCTTATATCCTCAATGGTGGCAAGACCAGAGAAGATGGAATACCTATAGAATTCTACCACTTGGATAATAAAAGCCATCACTGCTCTTGAAAGTGATTGGGCTCACCTCCTCCTCAAAAACTTCAAGTATGTTAGGCCTCACAAAGCTCCTAGATGGAAGGACTATCCCATTCTCTCAGCCATAGGGAACCCTGAACCTTGCACTACCAAAGGTAGCCAGCTTTGGAAAACTCTATGGGGGGCCTTTGAGAAAATAAAAAGCCACAATATCCTCTCTAAAAAAGGGACCTTTATGGCTTTAGATTCAATTTGGGTTTCTACCTTTTTCACCAAACAATAGATGACTTCCTGAGGGCATGGCAC
Source organism: Dipteris shenzhenensis (assembly GCF_047967505.1). NCBI lineage: Eukaryota > Viridiplantae > Streptophyta > Polypodiopsida > Gleicheniales > Dipteridaceae > Dipteris > Dipteris shenzhenensis. The sequence goes on along the minus strand of NC_141620.1, from coordinate 13,431,612 downwards.
TTGCTAAAGAAAGGGTTATCCTATTGGGGAGATCTATGGGACAAGACCGACTTTAGGTGGAAGACATGGATGGAGATAAGAAGAGAATTAAGACTCAAAAAAGCAGATCAAGAGTTGATTATGAGAGCATAATACAACTGTGGGAGGGAGACATCATTTGGAAAGGGGGTAGAATCCTCAACTTCCCTAGAAATTTTGGCTGGGTAGGCAGCTCAACCCTCTTACCTTTTCCAACCCCATTTGAAGGTATAGAAGAGATTGTGACTAAACTTAATACTAGATGGAACATTTCTGATAATGAAAGGAAATGGGTTATCAGATTTGAGCTGCTTTGGGATAGAAGAATCCCAGAGAAAATTTCCACGTTGTTATGGTTAACCCTACACAAGGCTGTTTGGACTAACTGGAGAAGCCTCAAAATTGGTAAGGGAGATGGTACATGCAAACAATGTGTGGGTATCAAGGAGGACATCTTCCATTTGTTTATAGCTTTGTGAACACAGTAACTACGTAGCAAAAGCATGTACAATGACTACAACTTACGATTTTGTACATAAATTGGAATTCCCCCTCTTAAATTGTGAGTCATCCTTCGCGTTTGGGAATAAAACCAAGAAGATAGGCCACATGGAAGAGGAAGGAAATATGCAAGAAGTAAAGTCCTCCTGGATCAAAAAGTGGTTGGTCAAAAGATTACTGCATGGAGAATAGTGTGTATGGCTGCATGTTGAACATGTCAAAGCTGAACATGTCATGAGTCACCATGAACTATGCAACTATGGGAGTATGATATTCAAAAATTTTGGACTTGTATCTAGTCCAATTCTAGAATTGGACTTTAGACAAGTCCAAATTTTTTGAATACAATGTTAGCATCAATTTAATTGTATGATGCTCGATGAGGCCATTGTAGTTTGGGTGATGTGCCATCAAGCTTGTCCTCAGTAGCAAGCATCCCAAAAGATTCATGGTTTGCCATTGCAAATGAAAATCCACAGTGGTAGAAGACGCCACGTGTGGATAAGGTAATAATTTGTTTTTTTTATTTTTAAATGGGCATTTTGAAAAAAAGGACACACTTTTTTTTGTTTTAAAAAAAAAAGGACACACACACACACAAAGGTATATTTATTTATTTAAATACATGTGTGTGTTCTTATATAATGAAATATATAAAAAAGAATAAAAATAGAATATAGTTATAAACTAAATGGATATATAATACTAATCTATTTTTTACATAAGAATTAAAAGTTATATATTTATAAATAATAGTATCTATATAAAGTTTAACACAAACAAATATGTATGATGCAAATCAATGATATGTTAAAATAAATTATAAACATAAATATATAAAAACATGTATACAAATATTGAAATAAACAAACATATATACATGCATATCAAAACTTTGGCTTTGCAAAGGAGAATGGCCCTAATGCCATGTGAACATTCACACACACACACACACACACACCCCTGTTCACTCCTATGTCAACTCCCCATGTTCACCTCTCTGTCACCCATGTCAACTCCCCATGTTCACCTCTCTGTCATCCATGTTCACTCCTATGTCAACTCCCCATGTTCACCTCTCTGTCACCCATGTTCACCTCTCTGTCACCCCTGTTCACTCCTATGTCAACTCCTGTTCACTCCTATGTCAACCCCCCCATGTTGACCTCTCTGTCACCCATGTTCACTCCTACGTCACCCCTATTCACCTCTAGGTCACCCCTGTTCACTCCTCTGTCAAATCCCCATGTTCACCTCTCTGTCACCCATGTTCACCTCCAGGTCACCCCTCTTCACTCCTAGGTCACCCCTATTCAATCCTATGTCAACTCCCCATGTTCACCTCTCTCTCACCCATGTTCACTCCCAGGTCACCCCTGTTCACTCCTATGTCAACTCCTGTTCACTCCTATGTCACCCCTATTCACCTCTAGGTCACCCCTGTTTACTCCTCTGTCAACTCCCCATGTTCACCTCTCTGTCACCCATGTTCACTCCTAGGTCACCTATGTTCACTCCCAGGTCACCCCTGTTCACTCCTATGTCAATTCCCCATGTTCACTTCTCTGTCACCCATGTTCACCTCCAGGTCACCCCTGTTCACCTCCAGGTCACCCCTGTTCACTCCCATGTCAACCCCCATGTTGACCTCTCTGTCACCCATGTTCACTCCTAGGTCACCTATGTTCACTTCTAGGTCACCCCTGTGCACTCCTAGTTCACCCTTGTTCATTCCTATGTCACCCCCCCAAGCTCATGCTCTGTCACCTATGCTCCTCCTTATGTCACCCCTTGTTCCTCCCCTGTTCACCCTAGGTCACCTCTTGCCGCTTTCACCCTCAGTCACCTATGGGCACACCAATGTCACCCCTTGTTCATCCTTGGTTCACCCTTGGTTCATCCCTCCTTCAGCCTCATTCAGCCTCATTCACCTCTATAACACCCTGATCCAATATCCTATACAAGAGAGTAAAATTCAAATTCCAATTTTCCCACCGTGTTCATTCAAATATTTCCTCTTGCCCACACCGCTTTTTCTCTCACCTACCCCCTCCCACCAAGGCTATATTTAGCCACCAAATTCAGTGTCTATCCTTTATCTCCCAATTCCAACCAGTGCTATATTTAGCATCTTGCTAAACTCAGCGTGGATCCTTGGGATCAGCTCATCCACCTCCTCCACTGCATCTTGCAGCCCACTCATGCTATTTTTGGCTTACTTTTCTAAATTTGGATCTATTGGTTATGTATTTATGGCTGTCCCCCCTCCAAACAACGAAACCATATGCAGCCTCCACTCCAGCGCCTTCTCCTGAGCCTCCCTCCTTCTCCTGCAGCCTCCCTCCATCGCATATCTCCTACATCCTTCTCCTGCAGACTCTTCCTTCATCGCAATCCTCCTGTTGCAGCCTGCAACCTCCCCTCCAGTGCCTTCTCCTGCAGCTTCCCTCCTTCTCCTGCAGCCTCCCTCCATTGCATATCTCCTATAGCCTTCTCCTGCAGACTCTCCCTTCATCGCAATCCTCCTGCTGCAGCCTGCAGCCTCCCCTCCAGCGCCTTCTCCTGCAGCCTCCCTCCTTCTCTTGCAGCCTCCCTCCATCGCAATTCTCCTACAGCCTTCTCCTGCAGGCTCTCCCTCCATCGCCATCCTACAGCTCTCCCTCCATCGCCATCCTATAGCAGCCCTGTAGCCTCCCCTTTAGCGCCTTCTCCTGCAGCCTCCCTCCATCACAATTCTCATCGCAATTCTCATGTAGCCTTCTCCTGCATCTCTCCCTCCATTGCCATCCTACAGCTCTCCCTCCATCGCCATCCTACAGCAGCCCTGCAGCCTCCCCTCTAGCGCCTTCTCCTACAGCCTCCCTCCATCGCAGTTCTCCTGCAGCCTTCTCCTGCAACTCTCCCTCCATCGCCATCCTACAGCTCTCCCTCCATCGCCATCCTACAGCAGCCCTGTAGCCTCCCCTCTAGCGCCTTCTCCTGCAGCCTCCCTCCATCGCAATTCTCCTGCAACCTTCTCCTGCAGCTCTCCCTCCATCGCCATCCTACAGCTCTCCCTCCATCGCCATCCTACAGCAGCCCTGCAGCCTCCCCTCCAGTGCCTTCTCCTGCAGCCTCCCTCCATCGCAATTCTCCTGCAGCCTTCTCCTGCAGCTCTCCCTCCATCGCCATGCTACAGCTCTCCCTCCATCGCCATCCTACAGCAGCCCTGCAGCCTCCCCTCCAGTGCCTTCTCCTGCAGCCTCCCTCCATCGCAGTTCTCCTGCAGCCTTCTCCTGCAACTCTCCCTCCATCGCCATCCTACAGCAGCCTGCAGCCTCCCCTCCAGCGCCTTCTCCTGCAGCCCTCCCTCCATCGCAATTCTCCTGCAGCCTTCTCCTGCAGCCCTCCCTCCATCGCAATTCTCCTTCTCCCTTCTCGTTATCACCTGGCCAGCTCCCCTCCTCACTAGCACCTCGCCAGCTTCCTCGTCATCGACTCCCCTTCTCGTTATCACCTGGCCAGCTCCCCTCCTCACTAGCACCTCGCCAGCTTCCTCTCTGGACCTCGTCATCAACTCCCCTTCTCGTTATCACTTGGCCAGCTCCCCTCCTCACTAGCACCTCGCCAGCTTCCTCGTCATCGACCTCCTCCTCACTAGCACCTCGCCAGCTTCCTCGTCATCGACTCCCCTTCTCGTTATCACCTGGCCAGCTCCCCTCCTCACTAGCACCTCGCCAGCTTCCTCTCTAGACCTTGTCATCGACTCCCCTTCTCCCCTTCTCTTTATCACCTGGCTAGCTCCCCTCCTCACTAGCACCTCGCCAGCTTCCTCTCTGGACCTCGTCATCGACTCCCCTTCTCCCCTTCTCGTTATCACTTGGCCAGCTCCCCTCCTCACTAGCACCTCGCCAGCTTCCTCTCTGGACCTCGTCATCGACTCCCCTTCTCGTTATCATCTGGCCAACTTTCTTCTTGCCTCATCATTAACGCCCCTTCCTTTCCTGCTTCCTTTCTAGCCTCCGTGCTTCTCCATCAGCTTCCCTTCTCATCACCATCAGCTCCCCCTCTTGTCACCACCTGCCCCACTATCTCGTTCTATCTCAGCGGGCTTGCCAACACCTCGACAATAGCCCCCCTACCTCGTCACCAGCTCCCCTTCCCTTCCTACTTCAAGCCCAACAGCTCCCCTACCTCGTCACCAGCTCCCCTTCCCTTCCTGCTTCCTTTCTTGCCTTGTCATCACTCACCTTCCTGCTTCATCATCAGCTTCCTTTCCTGCTTCGTCATTAGCTTACACTTTACCTCTTGTTCTTCTTCATGCTCGAGAAGAAGTCCAAGTATAAGCCACGGTTGCCTAGAGATAAGCTCTTCATTCCTTTCTATACTGCCATGACGTCTCAGGCAGCCTCTGCAATGCACATGACCTCACCCATGCCTACAGCCTCAGCATCGGGTTATGTTTAAACCTCTTCTTGATCCGAACCTCAAACTATCCTCCGTATTGTCATCTTCCGAGATCCAGACCCTCAGTCTAACTGAGTTCGACAAGGTCATCTTTCCTCCGGTGGATGTGAAACTGTGTACAGGATTCATCAGATCTTATGACTATGTCACAGACACTTTTGAGTTCATGGGCTCCAGGCAGCTTCTCACACCCAATTTGGTCTCACAGTACATGGGGCTCCCTGCTCTCCCTATTCAGCCTCCTTCCGACGATTCACCACATCTCCTGTCATTCCTTTCACAGTGCAAACCCAACAGGAGGGGATATGATTGCAAAAAGGTTTTGGAAGGTGGAAGCAGAGAAGCAGTGATCACATGCTACTTCTTCACTCGCTTCTATTCAGCACCTGGGCATTACTACATCACGAAAGGTATCCGTCCTGCTCTTAATGCTCTCTTCACCATCACTCAGTATGATTTTGCATCCCTCTTTTATTCAACATTCCGGGCCACTGTTTGAAATCGCACACGCCGAAGCACACACACCTGTACTTGTGGACCTCACCTCACCTACCTCTTGCACCAGTGGCGGGCTGCAATGCCTGCACTTTTTCCTCCACCTTCACATACTTCATCCTCTCCTCACCGCCCACCCTCCGCTCCTATGATCCTCCACTTGAGATCATCTCCACTGGCCCTTCATGTGGCCCCAAAATCCTTCGCCTCTGCTGCATCAGTCTCTGTCCTCTCTTCCTCTCCAGTCCCCATTCCCACTCTTGCTCCCCCCACATCTGCATCTCCAGTCCCCATTCCCACTCTTGCTCCACCCACATCTGTAGCACAGGTTTCTGAGCCATTCCCTCTTGGGCCAGCCTCTGGAGATTTGCCATCAGTTGCTCATGTAGGAGTCGCCTCTCCATCCATCCCCTTCGAGGCAGATTGTGATTTCCCTGATGATGTTCTTCCGGTCACTCCCCTGCCCTCCTCAGGTCTCACCCACCATGGCAGGACATTACCACTTACCTCACCCGCAGTCATGACCATTTCCCCTTTGATCATCTCATCAGGGTCAGTAGGGTGCAAAGATATGCACATTAACCCCCCAACTCAGGGGGATCCCTCGACAGAAGTTACGGCAGCAGGCACCGTTATGGCAGCAGGCACCTCTACCTCGGAATCTCTTGATGGAGAGGCATCAGAATGACACAGGTTATTGAACTTGAATCTTACTTTGGGAGCCACTGGTGATGCGAAGACCCCACCCTGGGTGTCTCGACGACTGACCCCTGAACCAAGTATGGAGTCTGCTGGTGGACAGGACTTACTGGAAACTCGACCTGGCGAGGTTATTTTTGCTGGGGGTAAGATACCTTTTCCAGCGGATTGTCCTCCACTTCCTCAAAATGATATGTTGGATACCTACTTCGCAACCTCCTCGGGAGATCTATTCACCCATGAGGCCCAAATAGAGGAACAGAGCCAGGAACACAAACGGCTGCTGTATGCATTAAAGCGGAAGCGGTCTCCTGTTTGCATGGAGGAGGAGGACCTGGACCAAATTTTCACACTTCCCTTGCAAGAGACAATCGCTTCCAACAAGAAGGTATCCCAAGCTCCAAGCTGTTACCTAGACATCGACACACTGGCTCCAGTGGCAGCTCTCGAGGACCCAGAGCAAGAGGGGATGAAAGCGGCCTTTGAGGAATATGGCGAACTTATTGACATGGCTGACCGAATGACCTATCGGGACAGGTATGCATGGGTTAAAAGGTCCCTTTATATGGCTCAGCGCATTATAGATGACAGCTTCATTCAAATGGGTGCCTCCCTCTTTAATACTACGGGTCAGGTTTGCAAGCTTCTGTCACAGAAGCAACACCTCCGCTTGGAACATGAGAAGCAGGTAGCCAGCATGCATAAAGAATGGGATACAACATTGCAAATGAAAAAAGCGGAGTGGGGAGCAATTCTACAGGCAAGGGAGGCTGCGTGGAAAACTCAGCATGACGAGTTTCAGCAAAGTCTTGTAGCAAAGGAGGCAGAGTGGACAGCCACCAAGAAAGTTTTGGAGGACCACCATTCAGCCCAACAAGCTCAAATTTAGCAGTACAGGGGACAGATACACCTCACTGGCTGCGGATAAGCTTACTGTGGATCAACAGGTGGAGGTGGTGCGGAGTCAAATGAAGCAGAATCATGAGGCGAAAGACCATCTCCAAGTTTCACATTCCAAGTTGCAGGACAACTTCCATGGGCTGCAAGATGAAAATGCTGCTCTCAAATCTCGATGTGAACATTACAGGTCTGGCTACCACAGGTATAAATCCAAATACGAGGACATCCGCAACCTCATGGACACAGTCGAGGAAGAGGCAAGGACCATCAGCACACCCACCACACCCACCCCCTCCTCCTCCCCCCTCCAGCAAGCAGTAGCTCCTGGATCTTTTAGTTCGGCATTTCTTTTTGCGAACTCTGTACATTTGGATTCTCATGTAAATAAGGAATTTGGAGTTGTATGGCCATGAGCCAGTTTCTTTTTTTTCAGTTTTAAAGTTGTAAGGCCACGAGCCCTTTTTTCAGTTTTGGAATGTCAACCCCAAGGTCACTTTCTTATTTGTAATTTACACTTAACTTTCTCTCACAAGATCCTAAGTCATTCACCGGGATGGTGAATGATAGTGGTAGGGGATCTGTTGTACTCAAAGTTTATGGCGACCCACCAAGAGTCACACTTGGGTCACGTCATGGTCACCTCAGCAACATGCCAAGTTGTTAGACCTTGGTCATACCTAGTCGCAGCGTGTTCACATGCGTTCACATCTTGGACTTGACATGGACATGACTTGACATGGACATGACTTGGACATGACATGACTTGACATGGACATGACTTGGACATGACATGACTTGACATGGACATGACGGAAGCAATACATGTCTGAAGAGTGCCAAACCTCAACCTCGACTCACCATGGTCAAAGTCAATCATGGGGAAGTATTGGCGCAATGGTACGTGGGATACACCTGTTGGTGCACATGGGAAGCAGTCCAACAGTTAAGAGGCATAGGTGGTGCACAACCCTCTCAACCAACTAGTGTGAGGAGTGCAAGAGGACACATGGAGCACGGGATTCACTGACCCAGGACAGGCTGGAGTGTTGCGGAAGCCATCAAGGACAGAGCGGCCCACAAATGGTGGAATGGCTAAGGATGGCTAAGGGTGCAAGAAGGCATCCAATAGGAAGAAGGTGTGGAGATTGGTAGTGCGGGGTGGAGCAGAGGAGGAGAAGGTGAAGAGGGGGAAAGGGAAAAGAGGAAGGGGGACTTTTCTGGGGGGGCGAGAGGCGGGAGTGAAGGAGTGAGAGGCTAGAGTCAAGAGCTCACCTCGTGTGTATCTTCTGGGAGTGTATCAGCCATCTTGCTTTCTAATGAGTTATGCTACTTCCCATCTCTGCTCGCTACTCTAAAATCTCTTTTCGTTGTGTTCTCCTCCTCTCCTCTCCCTTCACTTGGTACAACGGACCTGTGTCATGTGGTTGAAGTTCCTTGCTGTTCATGTCGAGGGATGGCTTTCATGATGTTGTTCCGCTTTGGTCTTCTTCTTGCTCACATCACTTCAGCACTTGTACCGCTTGCACATAGTTGACACCATCTACCGCTTGCACATAGTTGACACCATCGACAAGCACTCACTTACGTACCATCAGTGACACTTATGGCACGTCTTACTCGCTTCTCACACCAGTGGCCCTAGGCCTCCGGTAATACTTTCGGAAGTGTTAGGAAACCCCCCCCCTCAGACAGTTAGGTTAGGATAACTAGGTTAGTTAGTTAACCTCAGTTAGATTAGTTCACGTAGGTTAGGTTAGTTTAGTTAACCCTCAGTTAGTTAGACTAGGTTCGGTTAGATTACCCTCAGTTAGGTTAGACTAACTCTTCAGTTAGTAACTAACTACAGTTAGTTAAACCTCCCAGTTACAGTAATTGGGAGGATCTAGGTTAGTTAGTCTAACTAGAGTCACTTGGTTTCAACCCCTCGGTTGGACTTAAAGTCCATTCACACCACCATTAGGACCCCCCAAACGCAAAATTTACCCCTCCTTTAACCCCTCGAAACTCATCCGTTTGGGACCCAAACTGAACCCCGTTTGAACCCAGATTTCACACACAAAAACATCACGTTACGGGGTATTTTTCCAGCCCATTGCACACCATTTTGGCATCCCTAGCACACGTTCATTTGTGCCCCCGTGTGGGCCTCATTTTGCACAAATTCACTCGTATTTTCACGCCGTGACCTCCGATTAACGATCTGTCTGCACCGGCACATTTCCCTATACACGTGGGCCAATATTAGGCACATTATTAACACGACGGTCCCTACAGACACTAACACCACTCTAACTCTCCTAACCACACCACATCTGCAACCGCCCTTGGGGTAGCGACACCCTTGGCAAATCACGCACAATCTGCATGCAGTTACGTTTCGGCCAATGACTTCGACTCCAACGCTTGCCCCATCTGCAACTAATTCCACTGCAACAACCGCCCCCGCCAATCCTCTACCCCGAATCCCCCCCTCAGATTCAACAACTTCCTTTAACTCCTCCTCGCCCCAACATGGCTGGACGCCATCATGAGCATGATGGGGATATCGAGCTCGATGCAGAGGCTGACAACTTCTTCAATCGACGAAATCACAACAATCAAGGCTGACGCCCCTTGGGAAAACTGGAACTTCCCAAATATAATGGTAGGGGAGACCCCGCTCGCTTCCTCCAGCATTTTGATGCCGCATGTCGAGCAGGTGGTGATCAATCCCATGAAACCAAGGTGGCTTGGTTTCCAATGGCCTTAACTGATGAAGCGTCAGAATGGTACCTCGACCTTCTCGTGGAAGAATGTGCCACATGGGACCTACTTCAAACCGAATTCGAACGTTCCTTTCAAATGGAGAGGCTACAAGACGATCCCACTCTCCAACTCAGCAAGATCGAACAAGGCCGGAGGGAAGATGTCTGCACATACCTGGGAAAGATGAAGAGATTGATCGCCAAATATAATGGTAGGGGAGACCCCGCTCGCTTCCTCCAGCATTTTGATGCCGCATGTCGAGCAGGTGGTGATCAATCCCATGAAACCAAGGTGGCTTGGTTTCCAATGGCCTTAACTGATGAAGCGTCATAATGGTACCTCGACCTTCTCGTGGAAGAATGTGCCACATGGGACCTACTTCAAACCGAATTCAAACGTCGCTTTCAAATGGAGAGGCTACAAGACGATCCCACTCTCCAACTCAGCAAGATCGAACAAGGCCGGAGGGAAGATGTATGCACATACCTGGGAAAGATGAAGAGATTGATCGCCAAATGTGACCCACGCCCAGATGCAAAGTACCTCACGGCATGGTTCATAGCAGGTCTACGAAATAAAATATGCAAGGATATGAAAAAGATAAGTAGCTATGAAACATTCAGTGCTGCTCATGTGCTGCTCATGCGGTAGCCATTGACATCGAAGATGGCATGACAGATTCAGACACTAGCAGTGATAATGCCAGATCAAATACAAGGGATAAATGCTCGAAAAAAGGTAAATCCAAGGACACTTCCGAAACATCCAATGAAGATCGCCTAGAGGCCATGACCTTGAAGCTGAAAGAAGATATGATGCAGGCCATGGATCAAAAACTTCACTTGTCTCAGCCGCCAACTCAAACATATCCACGGCGAGAAAATGTCTGGTGCCCACACTGCTTGGCAAATCATACAGCAAATGAATGCCCAGTCCTAAGAGCAAGGATCACTGCACAAGCAAATCCACCGCCACGGTTGTGGTGCCATATCTGCATCATCGGCGGCCATGATGAGAACAGTTGCATCTTCAACATGTGCAACAATCCGCCTCGACCACCACAATACCAAGCGGCACCCATGCCAGTATATAGGCAACCGGCACTTGCACAAGCACCCCCAGCTCCGAGACTAAATCCTGTTCCCGTTCGGACATAAGTCCCACAACTACTCAGGAATCTGAATCCACGACCGTATCCAAGAGCACCAAATCCAGCTCCTCAGGCAGTTCCCATACATCAATTACAAGCCGAGGAAGTAGACTCGCTATTTGAGTATGAAGCAGAGTACCTAGTGTACTATGTAGAAGGTGCAGAGGGTCTCATACCAGTCTATGCAAATCAAGTGCGACCCAACACATATCGAGCACCAATCAAGTGTTACGGTTGTGGAGAAAATCATAGGATCGCAGAGTGCCCTCATCGTGGTAGCCCAACCACTTTCCAACCACTCTGCAGAGATTGTGGCATAGGACATGCCTGTATGGATTGTCCCATGAAAAATAAGGTCCCAGAACAAACAGAGGTTAAGCTTGACATTCCCATCGGCATCATTGGGGTGGACCATCAAAGTCTAGGTCCGGCAAGTCTAAGGTCACAACCTATCAATGTAATTACACACCAACAGAAAGAGGCCACGAAGGACCCTATCATTCCAATCCAACCAAAGCGACTTTTGAAAAAGAAAGCACAAGTGCCTCCTCCTCTGCCAAGCAATGAGCAGCCGAGCTCATCCACATCAACTCCCAAGCCTCAAATAAAAGAAGCTCCATTCCCGAATGCAGAGGTGGAAAAGGCTCGTTTTCAGGTACTTCAGTAATGGGTTCAAAATGAACAAGCTCAATTTGAGGCTCAGAGACAGACTCAAGACCCACTCCATGACTTGGCCCCACAAAGTATTGATACTGTACTCGAGCCTTTGTTCCAACAACAGACTCCACAACAGAATGTACCACCATGTCAACTTGAAGGAGCTGCACTCTCTAGCATCCTGAGTTGCCCTGTGTCAATTCCCATCGGAATCCTCTTACGGAATTGTCCCAATCTCTGGGAGAGTTTCAAAGGATAGATTGAACTCGCAAATCCCCCTCCACCTATGAACGACATTGAAGATATCCCTGTGCGGATGGGTGAGAGAGATGACATACGCAATATCACTATGCCTTTGATCCACAAGGTATATAATGAAGTCCAAGCCATAGTGGATGGTGGAGCAGGTGTCAATGTCCTATCAAAGGAGCTCTATGAAGAATGGGGTCTCCCACCAATGCAAAAGGCTAATTTCAACATATGCCTTGTCGATGATTCACGGGCTAAACCCTTGGGAATAGTGAATGGCATGTCCACAAAGATCGCAGGAGTCCGCTTTTCCCTTCAATTCACGATCTTGGATCTCCCCAAAAAATCCTATCAAATCTTACTGGGACATCCTTGGTTACGGGAAGCATCAATCCTCCATGACTGGGGCACAGATAGATTGACAATCCAGAATCAAGACAATGCAGTCAAGGTGAATGTGGGGACAGGAGCTATTAAACCAATTGTTCCTAGAGCATTGGATGACACATCTTCCACGACAATCTCGAGCAAATCAGCTCCCTTGCAACAGCATGCCATAGCAGGTGACTCACAAAGCAATGTCAATAACTGGATACAAACATTGGCAACCATCGACAACTGCCATTCATTAGACCCCATTTTCTCACAGATAGATGTTAACACACTACAGGTCGATCCTCCACCGATACATGAAGAACCAATCGATCTAGAGATGCCATTCTTTATGGCTGACCTCGAATGGGATAATGAACCTGAAGAAGGTACCCATACCAATGATGACTCAGATTTTCCTTGGGACCTTGAAACAGAGGCTGCGAATGCTGCAATTGAAGATCAAATCTTTGATAATGACCTAGCCATTCTGCATGCCCTAATGGCAGTCGAGCTCCCAAAAGTTGAACCTCCACAGTTGCATAACAGCAAAAGATCCCGCAAGAAAGCTGCAAGAGGAAATCGTAGAAAAGCCAAGGCCGAGCACTTCAATGAATTCGAATGAGTTCAAACACGGATTGTCGAATTGTATCTTGCAAAGGCAGTCCCCTCAAAATCAAAACCACCACCTCTTGAATGGTCCCCTGAGGGACTGGAAGGAGTATGTGTAGCACATGAACCCTTACTTGGAAACACCTTACCAGTGGAAAAGTTACCTCACAATTCCCAACGTAAGAAGTTTCGGAAATATAAGCCACATGTGCGGATGAAGCTCGATCAAGAGACTTCAGAAAAAGAAAGGAAAGAAGAGCCTAATAAATTACTAAATGCAACTATGCCACCCAATACTCATGACACATCTCAGGCTAGTTCAACCCCATCAGAGGCTGATCTTCGAGAAGTGCCGGAATACTTTAAGAATTATACAAGTGGTAGTGCACCAATAGCAATGCCAAGACCAATCAGAGAATCTGAAGTTCAAGAAACCGATAACATTGGAGAAACTCCAATCTATGAGGGATTGGCAAAAACACGCACAATAAACCTCGCCCTTGAAGGGGAGGAAGAAAAGTTGGTTTTCATTGGGAAACAGCTCCATCAAGAAGATGAAATCAAACTCAAAGACCTCCTAATGGAATACCGTGACTGCCTAGCATGGTCATACAAAGAGATGAAAGGAATTTCACCAGAAGTGGCAGTTCACACGATCCCTGTAAGGGAAGGTGCTCGCCCTAAGGTATGTGGACCTTATCGCACAAATCCTAAATATGGCACCATGGTTTATGACGAGCTAGAAAAACTCCTAGATGCCGGATTCATCTACGAGATAGAGCACACTGATTGGGTTTCACCCATTGTCATTGTGCCTAAATGCAACAAGAAGCTCAGAATATGCGTAAACTTGAAAAATGTGAATGTCGCCACAATTAGGGATCACTACCCCCTACCCTTAACAGAAACAGTGTTGGAAAAGGTGGCAGGATCCGAAATATATAGCTTCTTGGATGGCTTCAGTGGCTATAACCAAGTGCAAATTGCTCCTCAAGACCAATCAAAAATAGCATTTGCTACAGCATGGGGTATTTTTGCATATAGAGTCATGCCATTCGGCCTTTGTAATGCCCCAGCCACATTCCAGCGAGTCATGTTCACAGCTTTCAAGTCATTTTTGAATAAGTTTTTACAGGTGTTCTTGGATGATTTGTGCATCCATTCAACCAAATAGGACCACTTCAAATGTCTAGAAGAAGTACTAATCAAATGCAGAGAGTATGGCATCTCCCTAAATCCAACAAAATGCCAGTTCATGGTCACCCACGGAGTTGTTTTGGGACACATCGTCTCTCAACATGGGATTGCAACTGACATGGACAAAATCAAAATCATCATGGAATTGCCTCCTCCTACAAATTCCAAAGGTGTACAGGTCTTTATGGGACATGCCGGCTATTATAGAAGATTTATATTGCGGTATGCCATGATAGCTAGACCACTTTACAAATTAGTGGAGTTCTTATGGACCAAAGAGTGCGACCAAGCCTTTGAGCTTTTAAAGTGGCGCCTAATCACAGCACCCATCCTTATCTCTCCCAATTGGGATATTGATTTTCATGTTCATACTGATGGATCCAAGTATGCAATTGGAAGTGTGCTTTGTCAACCTGGTGAATATAAGAAAGACTACCCCGTCTACTTCGCCAGTCGACAACTCAATCATGCAGAGATCAACTATACAACCACAGAAAGAGAAGTCCTAGCAATGGTGTATAGTGCAAAGAAATTTCGGCACTATCTACTCGCAAATGATTTTGTCTTCTACACCGACCATCAAGCATTGCTTTATCTTGTGAACCATCCGTGTACCACAGGAAGAATAACCAGATGGCTCCTCTTGCTGCAAGAATTCAACTTCAAAATCGTGGTCCGCAAAGGTGCCCAACACTACATTGCCGATCACATGTCTCGAGTCAAGGCAGGAGAAGAAGCCACTGGAGTAGAAGACGACTTACCAGATGCCACACTATTTCAAATAGATACTGTTCCAGAATGGTGTGGAGATATCATTGGGTACTTGATGGCAAGACGACCACCCCCTGACATGAAAGCAGTAGATGCCAGAAAATTGATTCTAAAGGCTACACCCTATCAACTCATTACAGGACAACTGTACAAGATGGGCAAGGACCAGATATTAAGACGATGTGTAATGCCTCATGAGATCCTGCCAATCCTGAGTGAAGTCCATGAAGGCATTGCAGGAGGACACTTCCAAGGGGAAGCCACAGCAAGAAAAGTTCTCCTCGCAGGCTACTGGTGGCCAACACTGTGGGCAGATGCCTATGAATGTGTAAAAGGCTGTGATGTATGCCAACGGACTATTAAACCACAACACAAAGACTTCAATCCCCTAACACCAATCGTCGCACAACAACCATTTGAAAAATGGGGGATTGACTATGTGGGTCCCATACATCCAGCAGCAAAAGGAACACAGGAACGCTACATCATTGTGGCCACTGATTACTTTACAAAATGGGCTGAAGCTAAAGCAGTCAGAAAGGCAAATGCCAAAAGCATAGCAAGATTCTTGTACGAACATGTGATCACCTGATACGGATGCCCCATTGAAATTGTGTCGGATAGAGGCAGAACTCTTGTCTGGCTTCATGGTCATCCATAGAAAAAGCACACCCTACTACCCCCAAGGGAATGGACTAGCAGAATCCACAAACAAAATCATATGCAATATCCTCACCAAGGTAGTAGTAGAACCGCAGCGTTCTGATTGGGCAGAGAAACTGAATGCAGCCTTATGGGCATACAGAACCACATTCAAGGTCAGTACAGGGAACACACCTTTTCAATTGGTGTACGGCCTTGAAGCCGTGGTCCCACTCGAATTTGTAATACCAAGTCTACGCATCACAGTACGAGAATGCATGGGTGATCATGAGTCCTTGAAAGAAAGGCTCTGTCAGTTGGAAAAGCATACAGAGACAAGACTAGTCGCTTATCATGCCATGACAATAGAAAAACGTCGAAGAAAGGCATGGTTTGATAGGAATCTGAAAGCTAAAGACATCAAGGAAGGCGACTTAGTCCTGTTATACAATGCCAAAGTACACAAGGGAAAACTGAAGTATCTAGGTCAAGGACCCTACCGAGTACGAAAGATGAATCCCATCAGAGCTGTGCTACTTGAAACACTAGATGGAGTCCAATTCAACACAATAATAAACGGGAGTCGACTGAAGTGCTACTACATCAACACGCGAGCCATCCCTGACAAAAACGAAGATTTGGGAAACCAAGTCTTCCTTAGTTAGGATTAGATTGTATCATGAGAACTCACTTGCATATGTACATCTTCGCACATATAGGTAGCCTCAATCGATTTTACCTAGAGCTCAGAAGTGATGATGAGTTCTAGCTGCCCTATGAAAATCCCAGCAAAAAAAGCATATAGTTAGTCCCTACTTAGCTACTAGATCACGTGCACTCACACGCTTTCGCTTAGACACATAGATGATTGCATGAATAATTGTACCCCACACTTTCATTCCACACTCTCAAAGGATGTATAACCAAAAAAAAAAAAAAGGGATCTCTCTCCCACACACACACAGAAAGGTCATACAGGCATGCCAATCAATTTAATGATCAATGTGATTGTGTAATTGCCCCAGGAAATGCTACAGCTTGGTGCACAACTGCAACCACTCAGTCTCCACCCACAGCACCAACCTGAGCTCAAGACAAGGTTGGCACCCAAACTTGAGGAAAGATCTGCACCAGAGCTTGAGACCACATCAGCACTCGAACCGCCCATCGACGCCATGCCAGTCGATGAGCCCCAAGGAGAGCTAGTGCCAGATCAGTAGTATGACTATTGTACACAAGGGACTGAAATGCCATTGGAACAACCTCCCCCAAGTACTACAGAATCATCGGGATGGCTACATGGGCACCACTTGTATCAACAATATCGCCAGACCTCATCACCATCTGTCATTTTCCAACATCAAGCTAGCCAAATGATCCAAATGTCAGAACTCTTCACTAGCTTGGCTAAGGAATCATATGCAAGAGAATTGGAAAGGCAGACGGCATCAAAAATCGAAGACCAATTCCAGGCAATCGCCATAGAGGTCAAGGCACTACGGGCACAGATAGATGAGAAGGAGGTAGAAGAAGTGCGCATGAACCAGGCTCTCCAAGCTCAAGAGAAGGCCATAAGGGATGTGACCTCCAACCTCCACCAAAGTCAAACACAGCTGACTGCAGCAGTAGAAGCAATGGCAATCCTATAGACCTCCTATAACTCCCTGACATCTGCACATGCGCAACAAACAGAGGTAGTGGCACAAGCTCGACTCACTCTCATTCACAAAGAAGAAGAGCTCCAGGATTGCAAAGACAAGCTTGAAGACATTAAACAATCTTTGGCAATACGTGCCTTTAGCATTGATGAGCTTACAAGGGAATGCCGACTCTTAAAAGACCAACTTGCTACTGTTCAAGAGGCCAGCACTTCACAAGCCCAGTTCTTGGACCAATGGTCCAATACCACTGAAGACATTCCTCAACAAGCAAAGGTCACCTTGCAAATGAAAAAGCTTAAGGAGGCATACACAACCATCTACCATCAGTACAAAGAAAAAATGAATGAGATGCACTCCCAAAAAATAGCCATCTCCAAGCTTGAACTCCAATTGCTAGTGCACAACAATGAGGCATTGGAAGACAACACCAATGACACCCCGCTACAATGCACAACCGTGGTGTACAAAGAGCTTGTGGCTGCTCTACAAGTGGAAGATCACCTCAACGCACGCGTGCTTATCCAATGGAAGTAACTCCAAATCAGGATCATATCTGCTCATCCAACAATCAACTGGAAACGATCAATCGGGATTAAAACCCTGCGCATAATTTGCCAAGACTTGTCTGAAGATGAGAAGAATATCTTCTGCCTGTCTACACATGCCGGGTTTATAACACTCAGGACGGATGCTTTCATTGCATATGTCTACCTCATGGGTAGTCCTCCCCTCAGGGTTATTGCAAGTTTGTTGCCATTGCTACAAAGGCCATCCCTATTATTTGCACGGCATGACATAACCGACATCCCACCCATACAGCTGATTGTCCCATCGCACCAGCAAAAAGAAGTGTCAGAAGATGACAAGGCCTATCTCACATCCAACTTCCCATATCTAACCACTCTTTCTGCCAACATCATAACCTCACTTCCCCTTGCTACTACCACCCTCTTAACCTTCCCCGAGCTCCATCCTAACATCTATTCCCTCCATCGTCTCTTTGCTCATGCCTCTCACCATTTTCAACTTACCCAATAGTCACAAACTTACGAGCCCCTCACACCTAGCTTTTTCCCCTCCCTTGCTAATCCTACCCTTGAGGATTACCAAGCTGCTCAAACCATTTGCCCATTTCTTCCCCCCCTCCCCTCTGCTCCCCCTTCCGCCACTATCACTCAGCCATATTTCTCCCCCATGTCCCCTGATTCTCTCCCGGCCCTGTCATCACCTCCGACACTTCTGGTGCTCCCATCAGCAGAAAATGATGCAGTATTTGATTTTGAATATCAGGATCCGGATAATCCAATTCGTACACCCATGCCAAGTTCCAATGATGGGTATGATTTTGATGAGATACCACTTCCCAGTAACCCCATCAAGGAATTTCGGAGCAAATATCCTGATATGAAAACTCGCGGTGGATGGACCCTGGGTAACTTTCCTACCAACCTTCGTCAGCATCAAATAAGTGAAGGTTGGATTAGCAAATTGGATCCACAACCTGATTGGCGCCGTCCCAAGCTCTTTGATGTAATCTTCTTAAAGGAGTACTTACGGGCACCTCCATGTCTCAGAACCCATCCCAAGTTCTATGCAGTTCCACGGCATAAAAAATGGGAAGCCAACATACGCACTTTGGCTGAAGATCGAGTCATTAATTGGCCAATGATCGAACCCTACTCTGGTGTAGAATGGAATATCCAAGGCACCATGATCCAAGCACTTCAGCAGCATGAACAAACAATGCGCGGCAACATTGATCGCTTCCTTCGCCAAAGTGCCATATTTTGTAAAACATTAGAATTAATTCTGGAGGTCCCATGTACCTTGATTCCCATTTGCCTCCACTCAGCTTTAATCCCAATGAACAGATTGATGCTCAGATTACAAGCCGACTCTATCAAAGAGTGATCTTCTTGGAGGCACGCCACATATCTCTGTTCGAGCAAATGGTAGATACAGGCTACCTGGAAACTGTGCAAAAATTGTATGGTGCTAAGGCTCTCCAGCAGGATCGGCTGGCACGACACAAGTTCCACAGCCACTGGACTAAAAACATGGCAACCCAGGTACGTGATCGCAATAAGCCATAACCCGAGGACGGGTAATAAAATGGATCCAGGAGTATGTTGACTCTGTGCCAACATGAACTTATGAAGAAAGAGAAGGTGTTACAACTTTGTGTTACAACTTCTAGACACAACTTTGTGTTACGACTTTGTGTAACAACTTTGTGTTACGAGTTTGTCTACATGAAGAGAGAGAATGTGTTATGACTTTGTGACACAACTTTGTGTTACAACTTTGTGTAACAACTTTGTGTTACAACTTCTACATGTAGAAAGAGAATGTGTTACAACTTTGTGTTACAACTTTGTGATACAACTTTGTGTTACAACTTTGTGATACGACTTTGTGTTACATGCAGAGAGAGAATCTCTCCAACTTGTATAAATACCCCATAATGGAATGAAGCCCACACTCTTGGGGCATTGTGTTGAGTCTACATTGGTATTCCAAGCATTTGTCTCAAGTGTCCATGCTTCCTTGCACTGCACGTCCAAAAGCATGTCCTAACCTTGCAACCCTTCTCCCCTCTCCTCCAACCCTGCAACCCACCCTCTCCCTCTCCTCCTCCATCCTTCTCCTTCCTCCTTCTCCTCCTCCTCCCTCCTCCTCCTCCTCCTACTCCTCCCTCCTCCTCCTCCTCCTCTCTCCTCCTCCTCTCTCCTCCCCCTCCCTCCTCCTCTTCCCTCCTCCTCCTTCCTCCTCTCTCTTCTTTCACCCATGCTCTTACACCTTCTTCCTCTCCCACTCCTATGCTTTCCTAAACCCTTAAACTCCATGAACTACGAGGGAGATGAGTTCTCCACCATGTACTCTACTCTGAACCTTGGATCCTCCTTCTAACCCTGGACTCCTTCTAAACCTTGGAACCTCATTCTGAACCCTGGAACCTCCTTTTGAACCCTGGAACTCCTCCTGAACCCTGGAACCTCTTTCTGAACCCTTAAACTCCTCCTAAACCCTACAACCCCCAATGAAGGCAAAAGTGTTCATCACCCCAACAACGATGGTTTACGTGCCTTTTACACATGCTTGCACTTTGTTTGCTTACCACACTTAAGCCTATGTCTCTTACCGGAACATGACTCGAGGTCCTAAGCTACACATATACTACAACGACAATCCCAATATATCTGTAGGTGACAAAAAGCCTCGGAACCCTGCAACATAGAATTCCCAGCTCTTCCTACGAAAGCAGTAGGAAAGAGTCAACATTCTGACAAAGTTGGTTCGCTTTTGTTTGCCGAAGCAGCATGCTTCACAAACTTTTCCAAGAAACTGTAGCTTCGGAATCCCAATTGCCATATTCTGATTCCTGAGATCTAACAAGTACTTGAAGTTGACATGACCAAATCTCTTGTGCCATTTTGCAGATAGTGGCATCTGTTGCATTTGAGCTGACATGGCATGCTTATCTGGTACTGTAGCTAGCATCCTGTATAAGCGTCCTTCCTTGACACCTTTTGCTACTAGCTGACCTCTTTTGGATTTGTCTCTGATAGTGCATTCATCACCGTCGAAGATGACTTTGTAGTTGTGTTCCGTCATTTGACCTACTGACAAAAGGTTCTTACTGAGCTTCGGAACATAGGAGGAACATAGAGCACATCTTTGGCTAATCCTTTTGTACTAGTGAAATTGTTCATAGGGATAACCCCTGTCCATTGAACCGGATTCGGTGTATTGTCTGTTGTGTAGATGACATTCTTTTGTCCTTCTAATGGCTTCATTTCTGTGAACCATTCCTGATGATTTGTCATATGAGATGATGCACCGCTGTCGATGTACCAAGGATCCTGTTCCACTTGGTCGACTTGATAGCTGAAATCCTCTTTGGGATTGAAATCAGTGTCTAGGTGCATTGTATCAGTCTGATGCAATTTCTCACTTGCAAGAAACATATTTTCATGTTCATTTGCAAAATGACTGTGACTAGTATGTCCACCACGATGATTTCCTCTTCCTCGAGAATTCCCTCGCGATTACTGCTGGATTGACCGCCTTGGTTATACTGCTTCTTGCGGCAATCTCTTTCATAGTGTCCAAACTTATGACAGTAGTTGCATTGAATGTTTGACACATTGGTGGATGCATTCCCTCGTCCTTGGAATCTTCCTCGGTTGGAATGATTTCCTCTTTGGCTGATTCTGATGTTGCTGAGAATGATGCTGATGCTGATGCTGATTTTGACTTTGTTGATGATGACCACTTTTCTGATATGATCTACCTCTGTTTCTGCCTTTGCCTCTGCTTCTGTCTGAAGCAATGAATGCCTGATCATTAGAATGACCTTTACGTGCTTGAATGGCCTGAGTCCTGAGTTCTTCACTAAGTAGAACTAACTGAAGTTCTTCCAGTGTTGGAATTTGCCATTGGATGGCAATACTCTGGACTAGATTCTCATATCCTTCTCCTAGTCCATTCAGGATTACTTGAACCATTTCTATGGGATTCATAGTCTCTCCTGCTACTGCAAGTTGATTGTTGTAGTCTTTGATGCAGAGTACATAAGCATGACCGGTTTCATTGCTATTGCGGAAACTCTAGTTGATCTGGTTTCTCAGGGTGAGAATCCTGGATGTGTTCTTGGACTCGTAGAGAGCTGCGAACATATCCCATGCTTCTTTTGATGTCTTGACTGTGTTGAGCTGTCCTAGCATGACATCTTGCACATTCTGCTTGATCAGGTGATAGGCATACTTGTCTTTCTTATCCCATTCTGCTTGAGCTCGGGCAATGGCAGGATCTGCTACTGGTGCAGAAACTGTTTGTGTAGATGTAGATCCTGATGTAGATCCTATTGCTGGTACTGTGACAACAGATGGAGTAGAGCTACTGGTGGCTGGATCGGCCAATGGTCTAGGTATAGATCCATCGACATACTCCCATTTGTCCTAAAGCACAAGAATGGTCTCCATTCGGTATTTCCATGTACCGTAATTGGAGTTGTCTATCTTAGCAGATGCCTCCAGATTGAGGTTGCTAGTCGACATGGTGCAAACAATGTACTCAAAAGTGTCCTGAAAAACTCTGTATGAATCAACTGCAAATACACTGAAGATGCCAAGTGAAATCTCTGTACCGTCGGTGAAGATAGGACTGCAGTATATAAGATCTGATCTGTGTTACAAGGCTTGTGGCAATGATGCCGGGAATAGCCAAGAGGCTTTACAAGGCTTAAAAAATGATGTGCACGATGCCGTGAGATAGCCAAATAGGCTTTACAATGGTGGCATGTGTGTGTGAAATCAAGTGCTATCTGCCCCACTGAATCAATCTGCAATGCCTCTGAACGAGCTCTGAACTCTGAAGTCTGCTCACTGAACTGATGAACGTAAGGTTTCAGGTAATGTAATGATGTGAAATCGGATGTGAGCATATGGACTGACTCCGAGTAGGTACTAGTCGGGAATTTCGGGCATGGCTTAGATTGGCAACTTGGGGAATTCAAAGCATCCCCTCTATGGCAATCTAGTCTACTCTGATCTAGATCTAAACCAACCGTCAATCGATGAAAGAGCAGCAAATAATTCCTTTTCTTTTGTTCTTTTTAAGTGTTGGGTCAGATGCGTCGATGTAGAGGCAAATGTGCGTGAAGGAAGTGGTTTTGTCGGCGAGGCACAAATGTGAGTGTAACTTGCGCCGAAATGTGCGCATGATGTAACGAGCGTGTAGAGCACGAAAAAACGAGTGACTTTCCTTTTTGGAGCACCCTCAAATTCTTCTTGGATCAAGAGATACGACTTGATCTAGGTGGAGGGGCAAAAGGAGTGCAAATGGTGCTCAATGATGATGTGTCACTATGAGTCACATGCAGTGATGATGTGGCACTGTGCTTAGCAAGAGGTGTGCCAGTGAAGCTCTGTGTTGAGGTGGCAGGAGTGTGCACATGCAGTGTGTGCACAGTGTGCCTGGCAAGAGACTGTGCCTGCAGGGGTCAGTGCTGAGGTGGCACTGCTGATGTGGCAGTGATGATGTGTCATTGATGACGTGGCATAGGTGATGTGGCTGATGACATGGCACAGGTGACATGTTTGTCTACGTGGCAATGTTGACGTGGGCTGCTAACGTGGCAGTCGACTGCCATGTGTCAGCTGGATGACGTGGCAGACAAGATAAGATGATGACGTGGCAATTGGAGGTAAGGTTTCCACGTGGCAAAACTCTATCTACCACGTGTCAAAACGCGAGGCACCAGAATCTCTCCAAGATTCTGACGGAATCTTGGAGATTTTGTCGCCTTCTCCGTCGATGGAGTTCGTTGGAGAGCGCGGCTCGTCGTAGGTGTTGATGCAGACTTTACTGAGTCGTTTGGAGAGGCGGCTTGTTTTAGTAGAAGAGCGGCTGGTGGAGGAAGCCTTTGCATGAAGCTTCTTGCGATCGCACCCGCGTTGGAAGGTAGGCTTGCTTTTTGGAGGAGACCCCTCGATCGGAGATGGCGCTCGATGCTGGGCTTTGGAGCTTCGGTCATTCGGAAGTCATGCTATGAGCCCGCAATGCAAGAGAGGCTTGGACGCTTTTTTGCAATGGAAGTGTTGCCGTTTGGGTTGCTCTGCAACTGGTTATGGAGCTGGATCGATTGTCGTTGGTGGAAGGAGCCGTCTCGGTCTCTCAGGTTATGAATCCCTTTCCCAGAAGACAAGATTTCCACCTCCTTGGTGGAACGTAGCAGGAAGGAGGAGGGGACTAGGTGATGAAAGAACTCTTCTTGAAGAGGTTAGGCTCGGGACGAGAGATGGCCAAATGGCAACCTCCATGAGAAACTCATGTGCGGTATTTGGGCAGTCGAACACTGGATCGGCGAGCTTCTGGCCTTTGTGAGGTGTTGTAGGTCGTTGTAGACTGGTGCATCAATGGGCGCTGCAGAGAAGCCTTTGTGGCTCATTGGAGACTGTTACAGGGCTTGCTGAGAAACCGCCTTGTGAGCTAAGGCTATGTTGAAGGAGTATGGGTAGATAGAATGCCATACAAAGCTTCCAAAGTTACGTTTTCCACTATTGAATCCGAGCTCCTCAATGTGGTTGCTGCGGCACTCGGGGGGGTCACTCATCATATGTAACTCTATCACATGAGTTCAACAGAAGGATATTTTTTATTTCTAAAATTTACAGAAATAAATATACATAAGGGACTATTTTAAATAGTTTTGGAAAAAAATTACAGATTTGTATAGAAAAGGGGTATATTTTATTAATGAAAAATTTTACAAATAAGGGATTTTAAATATAGGCCTTGAACGCACGTGATATAGAGGGTTTGTACATAGTGACCCCCCCGAGCTGCGGCAGTGAAGGAAAACAGGAAAGTGAAGACTGTCACGGAGAATTCCTATAACATGAGCAAGGTCGCTTGCCTCTCAACGGAAATATTTGAAGCATGAAATCTCTCAAGGAACTCTTAACGGAAATCCTCTCTCACTCAGAAAGAAGAGATCTCTCTCTCTCACAATAATAATGTCTCAAGAAACAATGAATCGAATGGAAGGAGATTAACGGAAATCTCTCAATCTCTCGTGGACGGAAATTTCTCTCAAATGGATGGAAATTCTCTCAATGGAAGTGAAGGGAAAAAATCTTACAATCACTCGAGAACTCTCAATCTCACAATCTCTCTCAAACTCTCAAGGATCACAATGTCTCAGCGGAAGACAAGGAAGCTCTGATACCATGACAAAATATGAAGAGGGGAGAGGAGAAGAGTGGAGATGAGGAGAGAGGGCACAGCTAGAGAGCACACCACAAATGACTAACTGTACACTAGATTTAGTTGAAAAAATAGAATATATACAAACCCTTTTAGGGTTAGGGTTAGGGGATCTAACCCTTTCCTTTATAGCACTCTGTAAGGTTAGTGCTATGCACATATGATCACGTGATGGTGCTATGCACACATGATCACATGATGTTGAGCGTGAACTCTCAACAAGTACATACAATGAGATTATGTGTTGGTAGACCGACCATTTCTAGGATGAATATTACATCTTTTTGTATGAAATATTGCAATTTGCCTTGCTTTTGTTGTTACACCTGGAGTAAGGAAGACCAGGGATGTTTTGAGAGCACCTAGTAGTGAGCCTATTTTGCACAAGTCTACCAGAGCTAGGTATCCTATGGATAGGCTAAAATATGATGGATTTACAGCCATTCACTATGCCTATATGGTCAAAGTGATACATGAACCAGGACCAATTCTTTTGAGCAAGCTATGGGAAAAGAAAAATGGGAGAAAGCCATGGATGAAGAAATGGATGCCTTGGAAGAAAATGCTACATGGGAATTGGTGATGGGAATTGGTGCCTTTGCCTAAAGACAAGAATGCAATTGGCTGCAAGTGGGTTTATAAGGTGAAGCACAATGCAGATGGTTGTGTGAACAGATACAAGGCAAGATTAGTTGTCAAGGGGTATGCACAGACATATGGCATTGATTATAAAGAGACATTCGGTCCGATTGCAAGGATGGCAACCGTAAGAGCAGTCATTTCTATGGCTGCATCAAAGGGATGGTCTTTACATTAGATGGATGTAAAGAATGCTTTCTTGCATGGTGATTTGCAAGAAGAAGTCTATATGGATCAGCCACTAGGTTATGTTCATGCTGTTCATCCTGAGTTTGTTTGCAGGTTGAAGAAAGCCTTGTATCGCTTGAAGCAAGCACCTAGAGTATGGTCTGACAAGATAGGACAATATCTTGTCACTATTGGCTTTCAAATTTCCAAGGTAGATTTCTCACTTTATGTGAGAAAAACAGAGAAAGGCATTATGCTGCTTGTCATTTATGTTGATGATTGGATCATCACAGGTGATTGTGATGAAGATATCCTTCATGTGAAAATGCTATTGAAGCAGAAGTTTGAGATGAAGGATTTGGGAGAGCTACATTACCTCTTGGGCATTGAGGTGATTAGATCCACAAGTGGGATATGGCTCTTGCAGAGGTAGTATGGATTGGACATGCTGTCCAAATATGGGATAACAGGCTGTAATCCTATTTCAGTTCCTTTGGAGCAGAATGTGAAGTTGAGCATGGATGTAGGTGAGCTTCTGGAAGACCGTGCTATGTACAAACGCATAGTAGGAAGTTTGATTTATATGACTATTACCACCAGATTTGAGCTATGTTGTTGGGTTGGTAAGTCAATTTATGTAGGCTCCAAGGAAACCGCATTTGGATGCGGCTAGATGCATACTGAGGTATGTGAAGTCCACATTGCAGTATGGACTATTTTATGAGACTGGGATTCAGATACAGTTGCATGGATACACTGATGCTGATTAGGCTAGTAGTATTTTTTATAGACAATCTACAAGTGGATATATGTTCTCTTTTGGGAGTGCTGCAGTCACTGGGAGCAGCAAGAAACAGCCTACAATTGCCTTGTTGAGCAAAGAAACTGAGTACAGGGGTGCAGCAATGGCTACATGTGAGGTAGCTTAGTTGCATAAGCTACTTTATGATATGCATCAGTCTACAGATGGGCCAGTTGTCATTTATTGTGACAACATGAGTAGTATACACTTGGCAAATAACCTAGTCTATCATGCTAGAACAAAGAACATTGAGGTGCATGATCACTATGTGCAGGAGAAGGTTCTAGTAGGTTTTATTGATCTAGATGTCAGCATAGAGGATCAGGTACCTGATATATTCACGAAGGCATTAGGTGCAGAGAAGCTAAGCAAGTTTAGAGACCTGCTTGGTGTGTAGGAATTGGGATTGAGCTCAAGGGGGAGTGCTGAGATATCGAGCTCCACTCGTGACATGCCAGGGTGACCATTGTGCATTTATGTCACCGACTTGTTTGTTGCAGATGCGGTTGGTACACCGCCCATGAATAATAGCTAGATGACAGCTATCTTTATGTACTCTAGTTAGTGGCTCAGTTAGTATGCCACCTTAGTTAGCTCACTTTGGTTTGAGACCCACATATAGGGTTCACCTATTCTTTTATACTTAGAGTTCTTTTGGCTTTCACAACTAAGAAGAGGAAAATTGTTTTCAGCCTCCACCTTTGTGTATATTCCCCCATTGTGTATGTGAGAAAGCTGCAAGTGAGACTCCTTCCTTCTCTCCCACTCTCTTCACACAAATTGCTATGGTCACTTTGTAAACATGGAAAATAGTAATTTTGGGCATAGAAGGGGATTTTTTAATTGGATACTTTGGGGACATTTATGGATAGGGGTTTACAAAAAACGTATCTAATATATCTAATAAACTGTGATATGTGAATAAAAGGAGGGGACTCTAAAATATAAAATAACAAGTTTAACAAGTATGAAAGAGGGGTAAACACTTCTACAAAAAAAAGTAAAATTTTAAATGTAGGGGTATTTTAAATGTATGCTTGCTCGCACTGCTTATGGAATTTCAAAGAGTGATTTCTCAAAGGATTTGGAGGGTTGGTAAATTCCCAACCCTACAAATTGTATTCTTTTGGACGCATTCCTGAATTGAAGATTTTGGAATTGAGGGCTAGAGAGAGAGAGAGAGAGAGAGAGAGAGCAAGAGAGAGGAGAGAGAGAGAGAGGGGGGGGGAGGGAGGGAGGGAGATGGAGAGAGACGGGGGGATTCACCTATTCTTCTTTATCTTCTCTAATGTGCAAAATGAGTAAGCATCAATTCCAATGGTAAGGATGAAGAGTACTATCAGGAGGGAATTCCAGGGTCCACCGATAGAAAAAATGGTCGCATCAAAAGGACGAGCTACTCATCAAAGAAGAGGAAAGCCTATGCATCATCTCCACCAAGCAAGAAGGAGAAGGTTCAAACTGTGGTCACTGTAATAAGAGAGATAAGAATGGCTTAGAAAGCTATAGGATTCATATTTCCAAAGCACCTTTCTAAAGGCTAGTAAAAGGGGTATGAAATGATTTGAGCCTTGGGTATCAGTGGATGGTAGAGAATAACAATAAGGGCACTGCAAGAAAGTGTAGAATAATTTTTAATAGGGTTCATCAAGGTACAATGCTTCTTGCTACCCATAGCCATAGGGTGAACGTGATAATCAAGGACATGACGACCCTAAAAATGGTGAGGTGGAGATACAACAAGCTTCTTAAAGCTACAAAGTGCTCTGATATAAATATGAGAGACATTCTACTTGTACCACCTAGAAGAAAACCAAGGGCAGATGAGGTGAAGATATAGGAAGTGGCACATAGTAGAGAAACTAGAGCAAGGATGGCCTTCAAGGAATTGAAAAGTGAGCAAATGGATTTTCCTTGAAACATGCTTGTGGGGGAAAGGACGAGGAGTACAGATGGAAATGAATGATGGCAATGGGGATGGAGAGGGTAGAGATTTTGAGGGTGATGACCCCTTAAGTCACCCTCACCTCTCAACATCTTTTCACTCTCATTCCACTCCTTTTTCTTGTATGCGACGGATGATTTTTTAACTATGATAGAGGTTCCTACTGCCATGCAAGCAAAGACAAATCTTTCTCCTCTTCACCCTTTCAATGAGTTTGAGACTCTGGATGAGAGGAATTTCCCCTCTTTGACTCCACACCAGTCGGACTTATGCTTCCTAGTCCCGCCTTGAAATGGATCCTTGGTTAGCACTTGAGGAGGTAGAGGAGGAGGAGTGTTTGACACTCCCATGCCCATGTAGCTCAAAAGCCACCAGGGGGCTTCTTTATCCTCCCTCGGGATCGTGTACTCCTCTTGGCATTACCAATATAGATGGGCCCCTAGCCTCAAGATATGCATACCAAGCCTCATCCTTTGCTTCTCCCCAGCTCAAAACTGACTTTGAAAGCCTTAGCAAAAGTAGCGGACTTATAGCATCCAACAACAAAGCAACTAATTTGCATGAATCAATTGAAAGACGGAATGAAAACGGTAAATGGACCAGAGTAGTTAGTGACTTCCCTTGCAATCGTGTAAAGGCACTAAGGAATAGGGAAGGAGAAGTTATAGACATGGTCATCCTTGCACGACTCTAGTAAGTTTTTGTTGGAAATTGCATGGAAATTATTCAAGAGACCCACCCTTCACCTATACATAACTTGACCACTAACTATGATCAAATAGGACGTTACAAAAGCACAAAGATGAGAGATACAATTCTAAATTGTAATCGAGAACCTTTATTAATCAACATATGACTCATTTTGTGATCATCCCTCAACTCTACTCAATTTGTCAATAGTTACAAGCATGTAGGACTCAACTAACAACCCTAATATTGATATGTAACTGCTCTACCATATAGCAACATCTATAAAATAGGACTCATCGCACTCTATTTTGTGATCATTACGACAAAAGGATGTGCAACATCTTCTCAAGGAAGTTTTGTAGAAGGTAGAGCATCGCCATGCATCGCAGTAGACTAGTGAACCGCTTTTTGGATCTAGTGTAGCATTTTCCATGTCCAAGCAGCCAATCATGCATATCATGATCCAAACAACATGCTGGTCAACCAATTGTCTTTGTAAGAGTGTCCCTTGAATTAGAACTAGCCACGTACTAAGCTATCCAAGCCTTAGTCACAGCAATGCTCCTATAAGGATCATTCTTCCAACACCTCCCTTGATCTAAATAGGGAGATCACAAAAAAACCAGTGGACATCGTAGTCCCATAAAAACACTGAGGCATCATAGCCCAAACCCAAAACTTTTTCAAGCATTGTATCTTGGTGTCGGCAACACCTAATCTTGGTTAGGTAGATCATTTATTACTAATCCTACCATCTCCTCTTGCTAAGACTCCTCAATCATATAGGCCTTGTTCTTTTCTTGTTTCATCGCCTCATTCTTTTACTTTTTGGCATAAAACCTTTCAATGTTGCCTTGCTTGCCACAGTAGTATCACATACGGGTGTCTGCTCTTGAATCTCTAGTTGCCTTCCTCTTGTCCTTCGTATTATATGCAGTATCATCGATAAAGAGGTTCTCTTCCCACTTCTCCTCACTTATGTGCAAGCCCATGCAATCGATGAAGTCAGCTCCATCATCTAATCTAAGGATATGATCACTACCTAAGGATCATCAGAAAGGTCCTCAAGGACATTGCTCAAAAGAAGGATGCCAGACCGCACACCCCTAAAGAAATAGCATGGCGACTACAAGAACTGGAAGAAGTTGAAGGTGATGTGCAAGCTCTCCAACTGTTGACATTTGTCATGGCATTCTTGTTTGCCTTGATGAACAACCTTATGTAGCACTGTGTCTCTAACCCTCACTTGTAAAGATGGATGTGATATCACGAGGGTTGGTCCTTTTAAGATTGTCTATGTGCTATTCTATGCTGAAGATTCTTCCCGTGTAGTATTTCACAATACACCAGTCACACCCTACCCTGCCTATGTGTGCTTTGTGGATGTATCTTCACCTGATTTTCAGTTCAAGCTTCCTCTTTCTATTGTTTGTCCATAGATAAGCCTCGTCTTGCCTCTCTCTTTTCCATCTTCCAAGCATCGCTAACATTCCCATGTTTTGTGGACAGGTGGAAGAAAATCCAAATGAGTATCTTGTGGCCTTCAAGTGCCATTGTGTTTCTCTCAACTTTCTTACTGAAGACAAATGTGTTGGGATATCTCAAGGTGTATGCCTCAGGCACACCTTATGTTTCTATGTGTGAGTGCTAGAGGCACAGTTAGGTGCCCACAAGGACAGTTAGGTGGTGGAAAAGCCACATAGGATGATTGAGTGAATCTAGGAGCAGATTGAGGAGATGATTGTGGAGCTTTGAGGTCATCAGTGATGTCAGTGACCTTGTATGAGGTGCCTACTTAAGGACCTCTTTCTTCTTCATTCTATAAGCAAGTATTCTGAATTTGTGTCAACTCTACTCTTTCCTTTCAGTATTCCAACATGGTATCAGAGCCATTTGATCCCCCTTGAGCCCATTTTTGTCACATCATCATCTTCTTCTTCATCTTCTTCTTCTCCATTTTCCTCTTTCTTCCCAAAATCTTTGAGAGCTTGGTTCTCCCTCTACAAACGACCATTGCCCAAACCCTCTGAGCTGAAAACTCCTCTAGTATGGGCGAACTTCCACCTGCAAGCAATTGAAGAAAAAACGTCTGTGGTGGCTGCCATTCTCCAAACAGCGAATTTCTTCTGTTGCTCAATACTCCTTGCTTGCTCCGCCATTGCCTGAGCCCTCTTAGGAGTAGATGGGCGACCTCAAGACGAAGATTTTGAGCTATTTTTCAAGTCATTTGGTTCAGTAACGAGGGAGAAATCGTCAAAACTCAGTTTCAGCCTGTAGCAACTCTCTCGGGCAAAAGTGCGCACCATTTCGTCCAACCTCTGTGCTGGACCTTCTCTGATATATGAGCTTTCTTTTGCTTTAAAAAGCCCTCTTTTCCTTGCTTTGAAGAGTGAGCTACAAGCCCTCCAAGTTCAGCTTTCATTTTTGACAGTTTTGGACAAGTTTTGAAGATGATGCTACATAAAATGCTACTCTAGCATTTCTGGTCTTTTGAAGTTTTCAATAACTTCATTACAAGTGTTGCTTCAGTTTTGTTTTGACTTGCTAGACCTGGTTGTGATTGGAAAGTGTTTATTTCATCCACTTCTATGAAGCATGCAAAAAGTAGCATCATTGTTTGAAAACTAGTCACTACTATTTGCTACATCAAGTGCCTATACTTTGGAAGCATTTATTTTTGCCTTGTAAGAGAGATAGACACTGCCCAATATCTGGGTTAGACCCTCTCATGGCTACCATATATAATCTTGAGAAGTTCAATGGAAAGGGGTTCCATACATGGCAAATGAAGGTAAAATTTGCATTAATGCGGGAGAACTTATGGGGACTTGTCAAATCTACTCCTACCGCTTCTTCTACGGCCTCAAATGCTGGGGAATCTTCAGCTCCGACACGACCGGCAAGGGATCCAGCAAGAGAAGAAAAAGCATATGGTATAATTGCTTTAGCTTTGGGTGATGATTACATACATCATATATCTGACTTGGAGTCTCCATCGGAAGCATGGCAGAAGCTAGACTTGATTTTTGGTGCAAGCTCTCATATTTCTAAACTATCACTTAAAATCTCTTTCTTTGAATTAAAGATGGCAAGTGATACTACTTTAGCTGCCCATGTCAACTATATGCGGAGTCTTATGACTCAATTAGCTTCTATCAACTCTCCTATCACCCCTGATGATGCTATGGCAGTACTACTTAAGAGTATGCCTGAAAGCTTTGATCACATTGTAAGCACTTTGAAGAATCTTCCCAATCCAAACCTTGAAGGCATTATCTCAGCTCTCCAAGAAGAAGAAAGACACATGGAGTTAAGGAAAGGCAATGACACTGCTTATGTTATGAAATTCCAGAAGGGCAAGTACTCTCCTTGCAATCACTGTGGAAAGACAAATCACCTTTCAAAGGACTGCTTCAAAGTTAATCCATGTAAGCACTGTGGCAAAAACAACCATAGTGAGAAGTTCTGCAGAGCCAAAGCAAAGACAGAAAATGCAAATCTACTTACAGTTAATGATCCTCCACAAGATGAGGCATCCTTTGAAGATTATGCATTTTAAATCATCTCTATGTATGCTCCAGATCACTCTTTTTATGTCAAGGTACTCAGCCTGGATAGTCCTCCAAAATGAATGAAAATAAATTATTGTGTGTTGTGTTTTGTGAACACCTCTGGTCACCTTATGATGTAGGCCATGTGTATGTTTGTTCCATGGTACCTCCTACAGACATTGTGTGCATGTACATGTAGGAGAGATAACCATTGGAAGGTCTGTTTGTATCCCTTTCTGTTTACCTTACACCCAAGGAAACCCTTGCTAGCATGAGAACCTAGCCATAGATTTATCCTTGACCACCATGAGATGGCATGAGAAACTATGAGACTAGATGTATCCTTGACATAGCCTGAGGCATCTCCTTGAGGGGGGGTTTGTTGGGATATCTCAAGGTGTATGCCTCAGGCACACCTTATGTTTCTATGTGTGAGTGCTAGAGGCATAGTTAGGTGCCCACAAGCACAGTTAGGTGGTGAAAAAGCCACATAGGATGATTGAGTGAATCTAGGAGCAGATTGAGGAGATGATTGTGGAGCTTTGAGGTCATCAGTGATGTCAGTGACCTTGTATGAGGTGCCTACTTAAGGACCTCTTTCTTCTTCATTCTATAAGCAAGTATTCTGAATTTGTGTCAACTCTACTCTTTCCTTTCAGTATTCCAACAAAATGGCTGTTGGTTCTTCCCACATTTCTAGAGGGTTTGGCTCAAGTGTGGTATGAGAAGCAGGTTGAAGACGTTCGCCAAAGTTGGCCAAGGTTGACAGCAGCGATGATTGAGTATTTCGGCAAAGAAGAGGAGTCGGAGAATGTGTACTTGCAAGTGGCAAACTTGAAGCAATCAGAAGGTGAGATGGCGTGTTGATATGTGGATCGAGCGGCCGTGCTCCTGGACCATTTAATTGCCATACAGGAGGACAATGCCAGATTTTGAGCTAGAATGACTCAGCATGTGTTGGGCTACCTTAACACCTATTTCATTAATTTCGGACTTTTTGTGTTGTTTTTGGACGAAGCCCAAAAATCCTTCCCAAATGAAAACTTTACTTTGTGAAAATATCCTTCCCAAATCAAAATTTTACTTTCTAAATATAGATTTCCATGAATCATTTAAATATAATTGGTTTAGTGATGATGCACTAGCATGTTGACCAATATCCTCTTCTGGTGGCACCTTTCCATACATTTGCAAGTGGTGCATGACAATATAGTGCTGATGATGAACCCCTTGTGTGCAATGCATGGAAGGACAAGGCAATCTCTCATGAAACCACTCCAAACTCCCAGGATGTGGCCTCGTATCTGATGAGCTATCACTACTCATCCTCTCCACCTACACACATCCACAACCTTCCCCCCAAGTCAAGTCAAATAGCCAAACACCAAATCCCTCCAAGCCCCCCCAAAAGCCATAAACCCTAAACCCTCAGAAAACCCTTGTTTTGATGGTATGGGCATTGGTATATATTGACGATCATACCGATGCTTTGCTTTTATATACCTACTTTTATACTGTTGCCTGTATTGATGGATTCTGGGAACCAAAAACCCACATTGTTTGTCCTGTTATGCCATTTGATTTTTCATGCATTCTCCTCCCTTGCGTTTGCTTTTAGCTTGCAATCAGCCACAACCCTTACCTCCTCACTCTTTCCTCCTCCCTCCCCCTCCCACCTCTCTATCCTCTCATACATTGTCCCTCTGCACCTATAAGACTTGTTGCAGCTATTAGATATGCTCAATGCCCCACCCTCCTGGTAACCACCACTAGTGGTCCAAGGTGCTCAAGTTGTAAGGCCCCCATATGAGGAGAAGCCATGTGTGAGCCCGAGACATTGGATGGATCCTAACTTGCATGTCAGATGAGGTCTATCAATGAGACGGTTGATGGTAGAAAGGTGATCTATGTGAGTATACCCTATGGGCTAAGCATGGTAGGTAAGCTGATAGCCCAACAAGGCACATTGTCTTGATTGTGTGGGAGCCCCTTGCTCTCACTAAATATTCCATGAATATTCCATGGACAACTAGTCGGTTCCACTGACTAGGTTGACTGGTCGGCTTCATCGACCACGTTGATCCGACTACCGCCCTCAAAGCTATAAAGCGGCGACCTTCCCAGTCCATAGTATCAAAACAGATCAAATCTTCCAACTAGTAGCTCTTCACCTAGTATCTGTTTAGATTGCCATCTAAGCTCCACTATAGGAGCACATGGGTGGATGGAGCCATCATCTGTACTACATCAGTATTGAAGGACAATTTTGTTCGTCTCCAGCTTGTTGTGTACTCTCTATTCTTTCTTTAGTTTCTGTTCCACTGTGCTGTGTAATTTGACAGTAGCTCCCTCTCCATATGAAGGCAAGAATGCCTCTCTTCCCCTTCTAATTCAAGTTTGTTTGGTTTCTTTGTCTTTCTTTCTACCTCTCTTCTTGTTTCCCTTCCCCTACTTCCACTTTCCCTTCCTTTCTCCAAAGTTTCTCTCCTCCTTTCCTTTCCTTTTCTTTCTCTAAAAGAAGAATCAATACACGAAAAACAATCATGAAAGATAAGAGTATGAAAGCTCTACCTATTGTTTTCGTGCTTTCTCCTTGTTTGTAGGCTTCTCTTTGTCTCCTCAATCTGTACCCTTTGGAATGTTTCTTCTCCAAACTCCTCCTTTCACTAATTAGTTTTCTTAAAATAGTATGTTTCCTCTCTTTTATAGGGCAATAAAAATGAAACACCTCCTCTTCTGAGCGGGATCATCTAGTGCCAAGACACATCATTTCCAGGTAAGAACATGCTTCCTCACTTTTCCTTTTTTTTTTGTGTGAATGCATCAGCTTGTAGCTAGCGCGTTAAGCGCTGCAATGATGGGTGTAGGAACTCTCCTCTCTTTTTACTCTTTTTCCCATCTATATTTCTCTCTTTCAATCCTCTTTTCTCTTGCTCCCCTCTCTTTCTCTCCTTTTCTCCTCTTTTTTCCACTCTCTTTTTTCTCTTTTTCCCCTCTCTTTTCTCCTCTCTTTTCCTCTTTTCTCCTCTCTTCCATCCTCTCTTTTTCCCTCTCTTTTCTCAAGGTGGTCAAGCATAGAAGAATTTAAGGCGATACTCATTGGTGCATCCAGGTATCACCATGCCATCAACATCCTCAAGCTGATAGGTTCCATCAGTGACATTCATATACATCCTTATGGAGGCATGGCCAAAAGTAACCAATCTCTGCTTCTATTGGGAGTTAACCCTAGAGGAAACATGCCTTCTTTTACATATTGCTGAACATCTTGTAGTCCGGCCATCCAGTGTCTACCAAAGAAACCACCCCCGGGTCTTGTACTACAATGGCTTGAGTAGCCAACTCATCTACCCTTTGATTTTCTTTTCTGTTTATATGAACAAACTTGCAAAAATCAAATTGACTACATAGTGCCATAGCCTTTTGATTAAGCTCCTTCAAATGAGGACTTCTTGTCTTGTAATGCCCTTGCATTTGCTTTATAATAAGCTGAGAATCTCCTCTTACTTCCAATTCTTTAAGTTGACTTTGAAGACAACCCTCCAAACCAAGAATCAAAGCATTATAATCAACTGAATTTTTAGTTGTGATACCTAGAAGCTCTTGTCCTCTTGCCCACACCTCTTGACATTCAAAATTCATCAAGACTATCCCCCCGGCTCCTTGTTGGCATGAAGGACTAAAAGCCCCATCAAAATACAAGACAAAGGTTGTTGATGGTGTCTCCCTTTCACCATTAATGTCCTCCTCATATTTATTTTCTTCTCTTAGATCCTGTCGTCCTGTGAGCAAATCTGCCATAGTGGACCTAGTGGTATTTTCAATGTGACAAAAGAGAAAGAGGACTCTTGAAGCTCTGACAACCATTTTGCAAATCTCTCCCCAAGAATAGGCTTGCGAACTAGATATGCTAATACAGACTGAGAGGTAAGGAAGAAAAATGGCTGAGGTAACAAATAGGAGTGAAACTTTTTGACTAAAAACACCAAATAGAGGGCTTGTTGCTCCATTTCTTCACACCTTGTTTCCACCTCTGTAAGCTGTCAACTGGCATAATAGATGGATTGCATTCTACCTACCTCTCCTTTTTGTAGCGATATAGCACCAACTGAGTGCAAAGATACACTTGGATTTACATAAAAGTCTTGAGACCAATCAAGGGGCTTCAATATTGGGCCCTTACTCATGGCTTTCTTAAGTTGCTGAAAAGACTCTTGTTGTTCCACACCCCATTGGAAAGAAACTCCTTTTCTTGTCAACAAGTTCATGGGATGCCCTATCTCTATGAAATCATCACAAAAGCGTTGATAATACTTGCTTTTTCCTAGAATTCTGTGAACACCAGTGACACTCTCAGGATTTAGCAATGCCATGATTGCTTGAACCTTGTCTCAAGATCCATTTGTAGGCCTTCTTCAGACACAATATGCCCCAAATGGCAATTTTGCTAGGATTTAGACACCCTTTTGCTTCATCAATTCTGGCTAAGGCCATCTTTAACTTCTCCATGTGATCCATGCACCGAGAATAAATGCTTCAATCATCCAAAAACACCCTTATGAACTTTCCCAAGTCAGGCTTAAGCACTTGACTCATGAACCTTTGAAATGTAACTTGAACCTATGAATAGCTTGTTGCAAAGAGATATGGGAAATCATCTAACATATCCAAGTACTGGAGCTTCTCACTACCTAATAGAGAATCACCAAGAAGCTCTTCATTGCGTTGGTGCCATTTAGTATGCTTCACATCCTCCACATGAGGTGTCTCTACAGGATCTTCTTGCACCACCACCTTGTTTCTTCTTGACTCATCCCGATCAGCACCAAGACAAAGACCAAAGGCCACTCCTTCCACCTCACCCTCTGAGCTGGTCTCCTCAGAGCTACACCCTCTCTCTTCTTCTTCATTGGTTAAGTCAGAGCTCGAGCTCTCTGATGTTGAAGACTCCTCCTTGACAACTTCCTTTTTGCCACTTTTGATATTGTAGCACACCTTCTTATCATTTCCCTACAAAATCAATTCTTTAATATACCACTTCAGCCTTCACCTTGCATAGCCAAGGCCTTCCCAAAATCAATGGATAGGCACATGCATCTGCCTTGGTAAGGATCACCTGAAAAGTAGTCGACACAAAAATTCCACATACATCCACTTCTAGATTTGTCACAACTCCCAAGGTCTTTACCCTAGTATTGTCAGCCAATTTGATGCAATAAGGAGAGGTAGTACTAGAGTATTTTAAATCAGCATCTATCATGGTCGTATCACTCATGACATTAATCGATGCACCTCCATCAATGTAAACATTAGAAATCACTTGACCTTCAATCATCACATCAACCACAGGTACATCATCACCAACATCT
The DNA here is from genome assembly GCF_047967505.1 of Dipteris shenzhenensis. Lineage (NCBI taxonomy): Eukaryota > Viridiplantae > Streptophyta > Polypodiopsida > Gleicheniales > Dipteridaceae > Dipteris > Dipteris shenzhenensis. Next base: position 13,393,563 of record NC_141620.1, on the reverse strand, counting down.
ATATCTACCTTTTTAACAATAGAAATGGCACTTTTTTTCTTTTTCTTCTTTGATACTCTTGTGCTTTTGCTAGCTTTTCCCATTCTTTCCGTAGTTTTGGAGACAAAACAAGTAATTAACCAAAGGTGATATGAGCTTCCTTTTCTTTAAGGTCGGACAACTACCTTGTCCTAAAGGAAAGTCTGACTTGCTAATTCTCCTTCTAGATGTCCTCTTTTTCTCAATATAACGTTCCTCTTCCTAATGTTCCTCATCTACTTCTTCCTTTCTTTCTTCTTCTTCTTTTTCTTTACCACGCCCCCCTTTAGCCATCATTACCTCGCTTTCCTCATCCCCCGAAGAAGCTTCTAACAAGGATATTTGTTTTTCTTCTTTCTTTCTCAATCTAGGACACTCAGGGCGATAGTGATCTTTTTCATTACATTCATAGCAAGTGACCCCACTCTTATCTCGAGGCCTATCCTCACTCTTTGATGCTCTAGGTCATCGTGAATTAACCAAATGACATTTCAAATCAGCAAACTCTGCCATCAATTGGGAGATATTATGATCTAACTCAGAGGATTTTGGTACCTGAGGAGTGCCCATTACCTCCACCTTAGAAGTTGAAGTTGTTGAAGACACAAAAGAGGATTCGATCTTTAGAGAAGCTTCTTTCTTGGTCGTAATGTGAAGTGCCTCCATGTATGTTGTTGGATCTTTACTCACTTTGAGAGAAGATGAGGCTCGAAAGCCATAACAAATTTGCTTATCTTTAAGTGCTCCATCCCTACGAGACTTTGATGGGCCGATGATGCAAATGTCACAGCTCGCAAAGTTGCCCTTTCATACTTTGTCCATAAAGTTTCATATTGGATTGCCAATGCAAAGACCATCTCACCCTCTCCTTGATAGAACCGGTCCAATTGCAACATCAAAGCATTTGTGACTCCACTGCCCCAAATCTCTGCTTCGTTGCAGCCACCACTTGGTCCCAGTCCTCCTTGGTAGAGTCCAGCAAGGCCTCATGGCAACTCAAGGCTACATCTTGAAGAAAATTCGGCAAAATCTCCAAACGATCCTTCATGGACCATCTAGAAAGCAGGAATCCTCAAACAAAATCCCAAAGATAAGACTCCAAGTCTTCTCCTTGGCTCCCTCGAAATGCTGGAATCTTCACCATGATGACATATATCCCAAACAAGATCCCATAGAGCCTTAGTATACCAAGAGCAACTTATTATGCATAACCACTTGTTGAAAACCCTCCACAATGTGAGCCTCAAAAAAATCTTATAAAATAAGTGACCAACCAGCACCATGAAAACATTGTGTATACATGCATTCAAGAATCATCCTTCTCACAATTGGAAGTGCACATAACAGCTTCAAGATATTGTACTCTTCATCATTTGCATAGCAAAAGAAGTTGAAAGCATTGAGAATCACCACTCCATTTTTATAGTCAAAAACTACCCAAAGACTCAACTCTTCTTCACACCAAGCTGCCAATGCATGAAACAATCCCCAATCTATCATTGTGCCTGATGCCAATGTTGTCGATTCACCAGCATATTCAAGAATGCAAACATAAAGGATATGATCATAATGACCGTGTGAATAGCTTGAGCATCACCTTCACAATCTTCTAGTTCTCTTAAATAGGCTGCAATCTCTTCTAACAGAGTTCTTCCAGGCATCTTCTTTATCACATCAAAAAACACATGCCTATACTAGGCAAAACATGCAATCAAGTACACCCGAGACTGTTTAGTAAGGTGGGATGAATCCAATACCAAATTCCACCAAAAGATGTGACATTAAGTTGGGGGTAATAAACTTCATGCACCTCTTCACTTCCTACTACTTTCAAATTGAGTGATAGAGATATTCATCACTGGGAAAGGGACATTTAAAAAGAAGCTTTTATACCAAGAGACACCACCATACTATCCTCCCTTATATGAGAATGAAGATGGTAGCATCCTAAGTGATGTTGTACTCAAGCATAGGGAGAAGGAAAGGATGAGCGGAGGCCATAATCTCAACAAGTTGATCTGCGCCAAAGAGAAGAGTGATATGTTGTTGAAAGAAGATCTTGCGGCTCAACATGACATGAACTGATATATATTAAGGATTTTAAAGGGGCTGATTGGGTCGGATGGTTAGGTTTCGAGGAAACATTACACCTCCTTCATAGATACCATTACAATTAGCTCAAAACACTCTCCAAACTGTCATAAGACACAGAGACCTATAACTTTCAATAGAGACATGATACCAAAGATTCAAATGCATATAGAGATGGAGGGCTTCACCTTGATATACATTTATTTCTGGTACTAAAAAGGATCTGACTACTGGGAAGATGAGAATTGCTTATGGAGGAAGGGAAACAATAAAGCTGTTGGGTTGACAAGGCGAGCCCTAGGAGAATATTATATTCACTACCTTGAGGTCATGAAGTCTGCAACTCCCAATTGGACAATCCTAGAAGCCTTGTTTGGGGTTAAGATGCATCATTGAAAGGCAAAAAATCTAAACCAACAACTGTATGATCTTCCTATGAATGAAATTGAGGACCTCACGACTTTTCTAAACCGTAGGCAAGCATTGTCAATTACAAGATCTCAGCTCTAAGGTCAAGGATGAGGAACAAAAGGGAATATTGTTGAAGAGCCTCCCCTCTTGTATCAAGTATGCCCAACACTTAGTTTCATGATGACCACAACCTTTGCATTCCTTACAAATGATCACCCTCCTTCGTGGCTTGTGGCTTTGTTGGGGTGGTGCTTCCACTCGCGTTATGTGTGATTGAAGTACAAGCTTCACGTGCTAAGAAATCAGCAACTAGATTTTGAGCTCGAGGGATATGCTGAATTTTTACCTCTTCAAATTGGTTGCAAAGTTCCAATGCTTGTTGATGTCGTGGAACCAAGCCTTTGCTCTGCACCTTCCACCTTCCACTAACTTGTTCACACACTAATTGAGAATCTCCTTGCACTTCAAGTTGCTTGACATCATGTTCTTGTGCCTTTTGTAGCCCAAAAATGAGCGCCAAGTACTCAGCTTGATTGAAAGTACTTGTAGGTGTAGACTTGTTGTAACAATACTCCTCACCACCCGGTGAAGTGAGCTTCACACCCATGCCAGCAGCCTTGGTCGAAGGTTTGTAAGCTCCATCAAATTGAAGGATCCAAGATGTCATCACACCAAGACTAAAATTCGAACATCCCAAGTTTCTCGGTAGTCTAGGATAGGTAGAAAGAGAGGGTGGGGAGAATTCAACACTTGAGCCAAACATTCAGTACCAAATAAAGTTGCAATCCTTTGTTGATAGTTTATCTTTAGACCAAAAAGAATTACAACTTAAAGCTCGAAATGAGGCACAAAAGGTTGATTAGGTACAAATGGATTCCTTGGTCGAAACATTACCAGCCGAGGCCTAGAAACCTTTGTAGTGAGATTGAGAATAAACCATTCAGGACGAGCTTATCCATAGGAATTAACAAGCAGATGCACCAAATCTCCCCCCAAGCTTGGGGAGCATCCCACCCTTTGATGAAGGACACCGTTTTAATTACCTCTGAAGAAGCAGCTAGTTCGATCACTACACAATGAGTAGAATTAAAATCAAAGTTCTCCCAGTGTATCAGTAGTTCTTCACCATGAATCATCCACGGTGTATCATCCCACCCGTCATCTCCTTGAACAATGCACTGGACAATCAGCCATTGAAGGTGGACATGAAGATCAAGGAAGAGATCTCGTGCATTGGTAGCCATAAGGCACGGAGGACCAGGCACCAAATTCTTAAACGTGTCGAGAAGTGACATAAATATCCGCCCTCCTCGTGTGGCATGCGTCCGTGAACTCAACTTGGAAAAGTTCTGAATCGGTAATCTAGCAGAAGATGTGAATAGAGCACATAAAATGAAGTACTTTTGCTTTTTACAGCAAGAGTAAACTCCCCACGGTTAGAGAGTTACAGTTCCTGAGATTTCAATATATAAACAAAAATCATTATATTTTCATCACTTCCAACTTGTTGGCCCAATGATAAGTCTCCCTTTTATGAAGGGGGAGGTCTTGGGTTCAAATCCTACTCTTTAATAGAAAGAGAGGAGAGGAGAGGAGAAGGAGAAGAGAAAGAGAAAGAGAAGAAGATGAGAAGAGAGAGGGGGGGGCAGGATCTACTGTTACAGTTTTATAGAAACTCAGAAAAACTGTCTGCGACCAGAAGACGTAGCAGCCCAAAAAACTATCGCGCGGTTGAACATAGTAGACATGCGAAGGGAGAAAACTGTCCACGACTAGAAGACGCAGGAGCTTAGAAAACTATCGCGCGGGTGAACATAGTAGACGCGTGAATCGAGTGCACGAGCAGGAGCTTAGAAGGAGCACAGATGATACAGATCTGCAGATGCGACCAGTACGAGCAGAAGATTCACCGGCCAGAATACACGTAGGGACCGTGAGCACGAAGCAGGCAGACTAAAAGTGCAGAAGCAGGGAGGTTTTGCAGCCGTAGAGATAGGGGAGGCGCACAGCTTAGAGGCACAAAAGAACAGAACTATGCACAGAAGAGGCCGTAATGCTGCACCCAGTTGTAGGGAGGAGTAACAGATTTTATACCACTAGTCGTGGAGATATTGATCCCAACAGCCACACCATTTCTGTTAACTAGAAAAGAAATCAGGACAAGAGGCTAGACACTAAGCATGGTGATGCTCAAGGGCCATAGAGGAAAGGAGAACATGAGGGTGAAACGTTATCATGGGAGGGGAAATGGGATTAGAAGGGGAGGGAATGAAGAGGGAGACTATGGCACAAGGGGAAAGGCAGAGGGGGAAGAGAAGCATGTACATGATGGGAGGAGGAATGTAAAGATGGAGACATCAAGGGAAGAGGACCATGCTTTATTTGAAAGAAAGGATGAAAGGGAAATATAAAAGTACTAGCTAGGTGGCTTTACAAGAATGAGCGTGTCTCATCAAGGAATAGCCCCCTCCTTTTATAGCCAAGAAAGGGGTTCTCTCCCAATAAATGCATCCTCCCACATGTATGGTGTGTGTGGAAAAGTCTCCCATGTGGGCTAGGTAGTTATGCACTCTCAATTGTGTGCGACAACCCTTTGCCTCATTTTTCCACATAAATCAAGCATTTTTCTAAGAGATGAGATCGTTAGTTGAAGATTACTAATTTTGCAAATTTGTTGTACAGGTTGATGACAAGTATTAATGGTTTTGTTTGTTTGACCACAATAGTCAATCTATGTATAATGTTCAAAACACTCATGCATTTTGAAAATCCAAGGAGAAGGGAACTCTTGCATCCTGAACATTTGTATTCAGAGCTGAAAGGCATTCTAAAATTTCCTCTACTGCCGGAAATTGCTGAATAGAAGAAGAATCCATGACATCTTGCATAACAGCAGCAGTGATGAAGCATCCAACATTGCAAGTTCACTCTTTACAGAAGCAGGATCACAAGGAACATGAGAATCTGGCACTGTAGTAATAGGATCTAGAACTGCCAAAACTGCAAAAGGATTGGAATCTTTAACTACCTTGTCTTCCTGAACTCTTCTCCAAACCTTAGAGGGTTTAACAAAATGCCTAACTTCCTGTATGCTGGAAGAAGAAATAGGAACAAGATGAAGGAGCAGAAGGATTTTGAACATTAGCTAAAGAGCATGGAGAAGGGCATACTCTAGCAAAATGGCCCAATTGTTGACATTTATAACAGGCATTTGGAAAGGAGGAAAAACGAAGTGGAATCTGGAGAGGGTGAGGTAGTCTAACATCCACTTCCAAGTATGAAGGAATGAGCTGCTCCATATCCCAAAGAACACACACCCGTATATCTTTGCTGGTGACCAAAAAATCCTTCTTAGGAATGAAAAGAACACGGCCTAGTAGAGCTGCCAGAGCAGGCACATGCTAGATAAGAGGGACCGGCAAATCTTTCAGAGTAATCCAAGTAGGACAAAAGCTGAGAAGCGACCGGGCTGGATCAAATAAAGGATCCCAAGGCATAGCAACTGCAAAATGGCCTGCCCCATGTACTCCACCCAAAGTTAAGTGGAAAACAGTGTCCATAGAAGCACAACGTGCAAAATAAAATCCTTTTCCCAAAAAAACATAAGCTGCAATCTTGCCAGCACCCACTGCAGCCAAAGACCAGGCTTGTAAATGTACGAATAAACTTGTATTAGGACAAATACGTTCCTTCCATTTTGCATATAATCTCATTATTTGCCAATTTTTCTTATCTCACGCTTGGTTCCTCAACTGAGCATAAGAGATCTAAAAAGGAAAAGAAGGAGAACGGTCCTCAAGGTTGTGAAAGCAATCTAGAAGGTCCGAAATAAGATAGATTTTTGTTAGGGAGCTTTAGGATTTCATTTTGAGTTCCTGAGATCTCTTCTTTGGATTTTGCTTTTGGTCTTTTCTTTTGTTTGTTGGAGTTCTAGGTTCTCTTTATTGAGTACCTTCGATCTCTTGTGATAAAAATATTTTAGATATTTATGTGTTTAAAATTTGTCTGTTGGAGTTCTAGGTTCTCTTTATTGAGTTCCTTCAATCTCTTGTGATAAAAATAATTTAGATATTTATGTGTTTGAAATTTATTTGTGGGAGTTCTGGGATCTCTTTCTTGAGTTCCTTAGATCTCTTGTGAGATAAATTTTTTTGTGAGAGTTTGAGGATCTCCTTGTTGAGTTCCTTAGACCTCTTGTGAGAAATATGTTTGTTTTTGTGTCTATGAAATTTTTTTGTGGGAGTTTTAAGATCTCCTTGTTGAGTTTCTTAGATCTCATGTGAATAGATTTTTGTACATGGGAATTCTAGGATCTCTTTGGTGAGTTCCTTAGATCTCTTGTGATAAATGGGCTTGTTTTTGTGTCTATGAAATTTGTTTGTGGGAGTTTTAAGATTTCCTTGGGATCTCTTTGGTGAGTTCCTTAGATCTCTTGTGATAAATGGGCTTGTTTTTGTGTCTATGAAATTTATTTGTGGGAGTTCTAAGATCTCCTTGTTGAGTTTCTTAGATCTCATGTGAATAGATTTTTGTACGTGGGAGTTTTAGGATCTCTTTGGTGAGTTCCTTAGATCTCTTGTGATAAATGGGCTTGTTTTTGTGTCTATGAAATTTGTTTGTTGGAGTTCTAAGATCTCCTTGTTGAGTTTCTTAGATCTCATGTGAATAGATTTTTGTACGTGGAAGTTCTAAGATCTCTTTGGTGAGTTCCTTAGATCTCTTGTGATAAATGAGCTTGTTTTTGTGTCCGTAAAATTTGTTTGTGGGAGTTCTAAGATCTCCTTGTTGAGTTTCTTAGATCTCATGTGAATAGATTTTTGTACGTGGGAGTTCTAGGATCTCTTTGGTGAGTTCCTTTGATCTCTTATGATAAATGGGCTTGTTTTTGTGTCTATGAAATTTGTTTGTGGGAGTTCTAAGATCTCCTTGTTGAGTTTCTTAGATCTCATGTGAATAGATTTTTGTACATGGGAGTTCTAGGATCTCTTTGGTGAGTTCCTTAGATCTCTTGTGATAAATGGGCTTGTTTTTGTGTTTATGAAATTTGTTTGTGGGAGTCCTAGATTGATGGGATATCTCAAGGTGTATGCCTCAGGCACACCTTATGTTTCTATGTGTGAGTGCTAGAGGCACAGCTAGGTGCCCACAAGCACAGCTGCAAGCAATTGAAGAAAAAACATCTGTGGTGGCTGCCATTCCCCAAATAGCGCATTTTTTGCCATTTCTTCTACTGCTCAATACTCCCTACCTGCTCCACCATTGCCTGAGCCCTCTTAGGAGTAGATGGGCGACCTCAAGACAAAGATTTTGAGCCATTTTTCAGCTCATTTGGTTTAGTAACGAGGGAGAATTTGTCAAAACTCAGGTTCATCATATAGCAACTCTCCCGGGAAAAAGTGTGCACCATTTCGTCCAACCTGTGTGTTGGACCCTCTCTGGTATATGAGCTTTATTTTTCTTTAGAAAGCCCTCTTTTCCTTCCTTTGAAGAGTGAGCTACAAGCCCTCCAAGTTCAGCCTTTTAGTTTTGGACAAGTTTTTGAAGATGATGCTACATAAAATGCTACTCTAGCATTTCTGGTTTTTTGAAACTTTCAATAACTTCAATACAAGTGTGGCTTCAGTTTTGTTTTGAATTTCTAGATCTGGTTTTGATTGGAAAGTATTCATTTTAGCCACTTCTATGAAGCATGTAAGCAGAAGCATCATTGATTGAATATTGGTCACTAGTCTTTGCTACATCAAGTGCTCATATTTTGGAAGTCTTTCAGTTATTTTTTGCCTTGTAAGAGAGATAGACACTGCCCAATATCTGGGTTAGACCCTGTCATGGCTACCCTATTGAATCTAGAGAAGTTCAATGGAAAGGGCTCATTGATGAGGGAGAACTTATGGGGACTTGTCAAAGCTACTCCTACCGCTTCTTCTACGGCCTCCAATGCTGGAGAATCCTCAACTCCGACACAACCGGTAAGGGATCCAGCTAGAGAAGAAAAAGCATACGGTATCATTGCTCTTGCTTTAGGAGATGATTATCACCATATCTCTGACTTGGAGTCTCCTTCAGAAGCTTGGTAGAAGCTTGACATGATTTTTGGTGCCAGCTCTCACATCTCTAAACTATCACTTAAAATCTCTTTCTTTGAATTAAATATGGCTAGTGGTACTACTTTAGCATCTCGTGTCAACTATATGCAGAGTCTTATGACTCAATTAGCTTCTATCAACTCTCCTATTACTCCAGATGATGCTATGGTAGTGTTACTTAAGAGTATGCCTGAAGATTATGATCACATAGTTACCACTTTGAAAAATCTTCCTAATCCTAATCTTGAAGGTATTATCTCTACTCTCCAAGAAGAAGAAAGGCATATGGAGCTTAAGAAAGGCAATGACATTGTTTATGCTGTAAAAGTCCAGAAGAGCAAGTATACCCCTTGCAATCACTGTGGAAAGACAAATCACCTTTCAAAGGACTGCTTCAAAATTAATCCATGCAAGCACTGTGGCAAGAACAACCATAATGAGAAGTTTTGCAGAGCCAAAGCCAAGACAGAAAATGCAAATCTACTTTCAGTTGATGAGCCTCCACAAGATGAGGCATCCTTTGAAGATTATGCATTTTAAATCATCTCTATGTATGCTCCAGATCTCTCTTTTTATGTCAAGGTACTCAGCCTGGATAGTCCTCCAAAATGAATGAAATAAACTATTGTGTTTTTGTGTGTTTTGTAAACACCTCTGGTCACCTTATGATGTAGGCCATGTGTATGTTTTGCTCCATGGTACCTCCTATAGACATTGTGTGCATGTACATGCAGGGGAGATAACCATTGGAAGGTCTTTTTGTATCCCTTTTTGTTTACCTTACACCCAATGGAACCCTTGCTAGCATGAGAACCTAGCCATAGATTAATCCTTGACCACCATGAGATGGCATGAGAAACTATGAGACTAGATGTATCCTTGACATAGCCTGAGGCATTCCCTTGAGGGGGGGTTTGATGGGATATCTCAAGGTGTATGCCTCAGGCAGACCTTATGTTTCTATGTGTGAGTGCTAGAGGCACAGTTAGGTGCCCACAAGCATAGTTAGGTGGTGGAAGAGCCACATAGGATGATTGAGAGAATCTAGGAGCAGATTGAGGAGATGATTGTGGAGCTCTGAAGTCATCAGTGATGTCAGTGAGCATGTATGAGGTGCCTACTTAAGGACCTCACTCTTTTCATTCTACAAGCAAGTAATGCAAGTATTCTGAGTTTGTGTCCACTCTTTCCTTTCCTTTCAGTTTACCAACATAGATCTCCTTGTTGAATTTCTTAGATCTCAAGTGAATAGATTTTTGTATGTGGGAGTTTAGGATCTCCTTGTTGAGTTCCTTAGATATCTTGTGAGAAATGGGCTTGTTTTCATGTCTATGAAATTATTAAATTAGTTTGTGGAAGCTCTAAGATCTCCTTATTGAGTTCCTTAGATCTCTTGTGGGAATTTTTGTATGTGGGAGTTTTAGGATCTTCTCGTTGAGTTCCCTAGACCTCATGTGAGAAATATGATTTTATTGTGTTTGTATTCTCACACTTTCTTTGAATGAATATGTAATATTCTTTCAATAGAATGTGAAAGAATACAAAGAGCTTTAAAGTGTACGAATTGAAAGTTTTAAAAGTTATTAGAAGAGTTGTCTCATTCTTACACTTTCTTTTGAATGAATATTTAATATTCTTTCAATAGAATGTGAATTATTTTAAAAGAGCGTGATTGAATGACAATTAATATATTACATGCTTGAACATTTTTTTCAAAAAATATGTGTTGTTTTTTATAAAATGTGTATTGCAATATGTTTCTATTGTATACTCAAATTAGTTTTTTTTGCATTTTGTTTTTGGTAACTTCAAAAGCATGGTGCGTGGCAAGATTTGGTCATACGTGATAGAGATACAAAAAGTACATGCCTCGGTCTCTTTCTTACAGTGTAAATATTGTGTGGACACAAATTCACAGGTGGTTCTACTTGCATCAAGCAACATTTTCTTGGAATAGGCAGTGACGTTGGAGCTTGCACGTGCACTCCATCTGATGTTCTTCCATTATGCAAGTCATATTTAGAGAAAGTGAAGAAAGTGGTTAATCTGACCCTAATAAGAAATTGTGCAAATCAACAAGATGTGAGCACTGAGGTTGATGAGACGGTTGAAGGAGAAGCACCAATAAATGCGAGGAGTATATCCATACATGAAGGTGATGTAGATATGCTAGCAAGCGGGTCGTAAGTGAGTTTTGATGCGACTAATGTTTGTCAGGTAAAGAAGAGAAAAAAGGGAGAACATTCTTCTATGGAGGATGGATTTCTTTGACAACAAGTGCATGAAGATCACTTAAGATGGACAGAAGCATTTGTTAAAAATGGTATACCATTCAATGTCATGAGAGATGACACATTTTGTAATGCCTTGAAATCATGTGCTAGACCAATATTTATTTTACCAAATTATAATAAAATGCGTACCGATCATCTTGATAAAGTCAAACAAACTGTGGCGGATTGCTTGAAAAAAAATATATTGGACTTTATTCCTATATATGGGTGCACTCTTGCATTTGATGGATGGATTAACAAGCAGGCCAGACCCTTGATAAATGTAACGTGCATTACTCCCAAGGGAACTATGTTTTTGGAGAGTATTGATACATCTCTAAAAGAAAAAACTTTGGCATATATTGTAAAAATATACGAAAGAGAAATCCGCAAAGTTGGTGGTAGTGAGAATGTTACTGCATTAGTAACAGATAATGCATCAAATTACAAGACCGCAGATAGATTGTGCATTTGTGGTGTAGGCAAAAATACGGGAGATGAAAACTGGTCTACACGTGCGGTAGGAGGCACAAAAGATGTGGTGAAATGCAATCGTGCATGTGGTGGGAGATGTGAAAAAGGAGGAGGAACTTCTAGGTATGAAAGATCTTGGAAAAAAGGGATATGGGGTCCAACATGTTGTGGTGGATACACTGGTGCATACACGTGGTGTGGCTGCAGTGGTGCTTGTGGTTGCGTTGGGTGGAATGCAACATATGACTAGGGACGTGGGTGCATTGGTGCTTGTGGTTGTGGTGGATGTAATGCAGCATCTGACTGGGGGCGTGGGTGCATTGATGCTTGTGGTTGTGGTTGTGCTTGGGGATGTGGGTGCATTGATGGAAGGGAGGTTGAGGCAGCTCCTTTGCCTTTATAACCTCGCCATGCATTCTTGATGTACGTGACCCTAGCATCTACAGCAGGACCCTCCCACTTTGTGTCACATGAGTTTATGTTTCGATCTATCTAACCAAGGCATCATCGGCCCTCCATCGCTAAGTGGTACAAATACTAGTCTATAGACCCTACTGTCAAAACATCTGGAAATCGATCACGCAAGGTCCTCCCTCCACGCTCTGCCATTGTCCTCACCAAATTTTGTACACCACTTTCACCATTTTGGAAAGCTGTCTCAATGATGTCCTGATCGACATTCATTAAGAATTGTACATTCTCGTTTTTCAGCACCTTCCTCTAAGACTTTGTGAGATCAGGTTGTTGACACTTCCTCTTCTCACCTGCATGAGCCATCTCATATGTAGTAAGCTACAACACAGAATTCAAAAAAGAATTCAGTGCCAGGTGCAATAAGAAAATCAATGCAAGCAGTCTAAGAAATTACTTAGGTATAACCTCTCAACTCAAGCTCAAGCCTCAAATCATGTAAATCATGTAACATACTATAGAAAATCAAAACACAAAAAATGACCTAGGTATAACCTAATCATGGACTTCACCATCTAACACTAAGATTCAACTGCAACACACAACTATCAAGGGAGAGTTGAGTGCCAAACTAAGTGTCTAAAAGCACATCGCATGATTTCTAACTTAGGTTGCAACACACAACTATCCAGGGACAGTTGAGTACTAGACTTAGTGCCTAAGACAACGTCGCATGATATCTAACTTAGACTGCAACACACAACTATCAAGGGACAGTTGAGTGCCAGACTAAGTACTTGAAAACATCTCTAAACTTAGACTCTCAAGGGAGAGATGAGTGCCAGAATAAGCATCTATGAAAACATCACTAAGCTTGGACTGTAACACACAACTCTCTTAGAAGAGATGAGTGCCAGTCCAAGAGTTCCTACAAACAAACATTTTTATACAAACTGAGACTGCAACACACAACTCTCTTAAGAGAGATGAGTGCAGTTTCAGGTAAAAGATAATTATTTATATTATAATTAAAATTGCAACGCACGACAAAAACAGATTGCAACACATAACTCTCGCAAGAGAGATGAGTGCTAGCCTATGTACACACTTAAATACAATACAAAAGAAATATTAAATAATTTAAAAAAACTGCAACCCACAAATCTCGTAAGAGAGGAGTGCCAGTATTAAACAAAATAAGAGAGAGAGAAACATTGATTACTAATGAAAGACTATAACAAAAGTAAGGTGCAGTAAGGTACCTATGATGAGAGCTGGTAGGTATGGAAGTAAGCAAGAGGTAGTAGGTAGGCAACCAAGAGGTGGCAGGCAGGCAAGCAGGTGGCTCAAGAATATAGCTAGATGTATTTGTACAAATACCAAAAATAACAATTGTTTCAAATTTATAATACGTTTATTCGTACGAATATATTTATTCATACGAATGAAGGTTATTTGTACAAATAGCCTATTCATATGAATAAATTAGGAAAAATCGTTGGATTTGTTTTAATTCGAGAAAATCATGATTTTTCATGTTTTTTCGAATCAAAAAGAAAATTCGAGCGAATTAATGCAACTTAGAAAAATACAACTTAGTCCTTGATAGCTAGATCAACACAACATTTGTTATAAGCATGTACAATTGTGATTTCCTATAACCACTAGAAAATGCCAAAAGACAATCCAATTAAGAGATAAAACATCTAAAACCTTGAAGAACAACAATGGATAAATGAAAGTGGAGAAATACAAGCGAGGGAATAAGTATATTTTAAAAAGCACAACTCCACATGCCAATTATTGCAAGAGACCGACCAGCCGAGCAGTGGTCGCACAGCAAAAACAGGGCCTTTTTCTGAGTGCCTGTGAAGAACTTCCGCCTTCAAAATGGGCCCCGAAATGGCCTCGAATCGAAAAATAAAGTTACCGAGGGCTGTACTGCCCTCGGCCACACCGCGAAGGGTGTCTCAATCTAAGACAGTGCACTCTTGCACTTCTGGCTGTGCTACCCGCAGAGATTTGCCCCCAAACTCGAAATAGGAAAGCAACACTGGTCCTCTTACCAGGACACCGCGAACTTGGTTTGCTTTCTTGAGCTCCTTACCACAAACAAGGCTCTGATACCATGTGAAGATAGTGGGAGAGAGGGAAGGAGTCTCACTTGCGGCTTTCTCACATACACAATGGGGGAATACACACACAAGTGGAGGCTGAAAAACAGTTTTCCTCTTCTTAGTTGTGAAAGCCAAAAGAACTCAAGTACAAAGAAATAGAAGAACCCTATATGTGGGTCTCAAACCAAACTCAACTAACTAAGGTGGCATACTAACTGAGCCACAAACTAGAGTAGATAATGATAGCTGTCATCCAGCTATTATTCGTGGGCAGTGTACCAACCGCATCTGCAGCTAACAAGTCAGTGACATAAATTCACAACAGTCACCCCCAAAACCCTCATCCCTAAACCCCATCCCAAACCCCCTAAACCCTTAATCATAAATAATAAAAAACACAAAACCCTAACCTCTAAACCCTAAATCCTTAATCATAAATAACCCTAACCTTAAACCCTAAACCCTAAACCCCTAAACCTTAAACCCTAACCCTAAGCCCTAAATGTAAACTTCCAAACCCTACCAATGCACTATATCAACCATGAGTTTAATATGAGGAATAAATAAGTAGAAGATATACATTTTCAGCCATGCATATTTTTTAACGTGAGCCCTAAAAAAAGTAGTAGATATGCATTTTCGACCATGCAAATGATACCTAGATTCTCATGTTTTGGTCCAAAAGAGGGAGCGTGTTAACACACTCCTTGTTTTGGCCCAAAACACGAGAATTTTGACGTCCTATATCTTTTGATTTGCAAATCCAAATGGGGTCATCTTACATATCAAAAGGAATGGCAAGGCATGATTTAGATAATTATCATAACCGTTTGCACCATTTAGTAAAATTTCATGCCTCAAAATATGAATTTAATAAAAATTTAGTCGATTTGTTGCATCATATATAAAAGAAAGTTTACTTAATCGGGACAATGTCAATATGTTGTCTATTTTGGCTTCTACTATTAGTTTCTATAAGCAAAGATGATTCATTTTGGAATTTAATTAATTTTAAAGACAGGGATGTACATTAGGGAGGGATGATTTTTCAAACACAAAAACATGGGTTTTGTTCCGAGAGTGAATAGAATTTTAAAAACCAAGCATTTGCACATGCATGTAATGTGGACTATTCCAGTAAAGGAGTCCTAGGAAACTTTTGACTTGTGTGGAAGATTTCATTGGTGATCTCACTTACGTTGGTGAGAGAGAGAACTTGATTATGGAGGATTACCAAAGATCAAATGAGGAAAAGTGAGCAAAGATAAGGTGTTTCTTTACTAATGATGCCTTGGCAATGACATAGGTCCAACTCTCTTATGGACTTTAAAAGAACCTAGATATTTTTGCTACTAAAATAGGGGATTTGTCAATCTATTTATGTTTTCTTTTAATTGTTTTTTTTTGCTCGCTCTCTTTTTCTTGCTTTCTTTTTTGGTTCGCTCGCTTTTCCTTGTTTGCTTTTTGGTAATCCTCCATCTTTATTATGGAGCTGATGAAGACATGCTAGAAGAGGCCAAGGAAGATCCCCGTTGATATTGAAGAAAAAGAGAAAAATGTTAAAGAGGCACATGAAATAAAAGAGTGAGATATTAATCTTAAGAAAGAGAATAAAGAGGCTATACCTTTGAAGTCATATATACTTAAAGGAGCGATCCCTATTGAAGGAGTGGATTTTGAGACATGCACTCCTGTAATACCTATGCTTCCATCAAGCTTCACTATTTAAGGTTAAGAGTATTCTCTGCTACTATTAGATATACTCATTCTCTTTGGCCTAAGATAATATTATACCATTGCCCTAATTGCTCAAGCCTGTAGCCTACACAAAAATGTTGGTATTGAAGATGACAATTTGATGGTTCTAGAAGATACATTTGAACCCAACGAAGCACTTTCAACATGCTTTCAAAAAGCCACAAATGTCAAGGAGATGGATGATGAGACCTTCAGGTCTAAAAAAAGATGAATATGTAGCCAAAGGTGCAGGAGAGTAGAGGAAAGTGCAGAGTAGCCTAGAAAGAAGAACTAACCTTTAGATAGATAAAATTATGGAGGATGATGAGAACATGAAGGTATGCTATCACTCTTTTCTTTGTTAAATCATTTTTATTTTGAACATCTTTTTTTTTGTTTTGGGCAAAGAAATAGTTTATTATATTATAATCATATGATTTGTACAATGATGTCAAAAGTTGAGAGAATATTCTCCTCTAGAGAGGAATTTTTATCTTGCATACAAGAAAACAACTAACTAAGAGTGAGAAATAGAATATCTAGTAGCCAAAGAGGAGAGGAGCCTAAGCTAAAATTCACTGGTCTGATCAGTAAAGCTTTATCAAGTGTTGCTCTATTTGAAGGGTGATTGTATCTTATATTCTGAAACTAGGATGCCTCCTTATCCATCCAAAAAAAAGCAAGATCTACTGTAGTTGACTTTATGCCCAAAAAACATACAGTTGATCTAAAAACAAAATTTGATTCTATTGTCCTAGAAACTGCCAAGGCTGTAGCAATCCTGGTAGCAAAACTTGCTACAAAGGACCTAGGAGCAGTGGAACAGTATAGTAGAAAATGTACGTGCCATAGAAGTCTCTCTAGACAGTGGGTTCTTCTTTGACGTGGAAATGAGATGGAAGGAGTTGTACTTGCATATCAACCCCTGAATTGGAATATCTCCTTGCATCTTGGATGTGCTCTTCAAGCTCTGCCTGCAATTGTGATACCTGATCATTATAATTATGAAATTCTTGGTCCAACAAGAACAGGGCCTAGACCATAGCATTAAATAGTGATCAGTTAGTAGGAGAATAGATTTCATACCAATTAAAAAAGATATGATCAGCATGCATGACCTCTTCATTGAATTGAAAATCATTTCTGGAAATCCAAATAAACCATAATGCATGTGCCCTGATGCGTACCCATGTAGCATAAGGAAGTTTGAGTGCATCTCCCAAAAGAATAGACCTCCAGTTTATTGGTTCCCCTATTCTTGACTGCACAAATTTCTAGACTTTTCTTGCTCTGGGGCAAGCTATAAACAAATGGAAGATGTCCTCCTTGATACCCACACATTGTTTGCATGTACCATCTCCCTTACCAATTCTAAGGCTTTTGCAGTTAGTCAAAATAGCCTTGTGTAGGATTAACCATAACAACATGGAAATTTTCTATGGGATTCTTCTGTCCCAAATCAGCTCAAATCTGATTACCCATTTTCTTTCATTATCAGAAATGTTCCATCTAGTATTAAGTTTAGTCACAATCTCTTCTATACCTTCAAATGGGGTTGGAATAGGTAAGAGGGTTGAGCTACCTACTCAGCCAAGCTCTTTAGGGAAGTTGAGGATTATGCCCCCTTTCCAAATGATGTCTCCCTCCCACAATTGTATTCTGCTCATAATCAACTCTTGATGTTCTTTGTTGAATCTTAATTCTCTTCTTATCTCCAGCCATGTCTTCCACCTGAAGTTGGTCTTGTCCCATAGATCCCCCCAATAGGATAACCCTTTCTTTACCAAGTGCCATGCCCTCAGGAAGTCATCATTACTTAGCTGTTGTTTGGTGAAAAAGGTAGAAACCGAGATTGAATCTAAAGCCATAAAGGTCCCTTTTTTAGAGAGGATAATGTGGCTTTTTATCTGCTCAAATGTTTCCCATAGAGTTTTCCAAAGCTGGCTGCCTTTGGTAGTGCAAGGTTCAGGGTTCCCTATGGCTGAGACAAGGGGATAGTCCTTCCATCTAGGAGCTCTGTGAGGCCTAACATACTTGAATTTTCTTAGGAGGAGGTTAGCCTAATCACTTTCAAGAGCACTGATGGCTTTTATTATCCAAGTGGTAGCTAATTTATAATATGCTAGCTGTATATTTATAACACCCAAGCCTCCTTCCTTTCTTAGTCTGGGGCAGAAAGCCCACTTGACCTTGGCTATTCTTCTTCTAGTGTCACTCCCCCCCACAAGAGGATCTGTAGATTCTTATAAACTTTTGTAAGCCTATTGTGGAAGGACACTTGCATGAGAGATAAAAGATAGCAATTGGGTATATACAATGATTTAGTACTACCCTTCTTCCTACCAACTTTGCCTGCAAACCTCTGAGTCTATCTATTCTCTTTTTGAATCTTTCTAGAAACCAATACCATCTGTCTTTCATCTTAACATTGAAACCCATAGGGATACCCAACAGTGTGAAAATCTAGCCATGAGGAATTCTCTTACAACCCATCTGTTCCAGAAGATTTTGGGGGTCTCCAAATAACAGTGCATAACCCATTTTTGAGTGATTTATTTTGAATCTAGATGCAATAGTATCATCGGCAAATTGCTAGTTTACTAGCTACTTTCTTGAAGGGAGCTCTATACCATTGATTTCACCTATTGCCACCTAACCTTTTATCAGCCATCCCAAAGCATCTACGGTGGCTATAGCAAATAAGAGAGGGGCCAATGGGCATCCTTGTCTTATGGATATTTTCAACATGAAGATCTGGGACATTTCTCCATTAACACACACCTTTGCAGAGGCATTCGAGAGTAGAAGAGTTACATAAGAGGTGAATTTAGTTCCCAGCCCCAAACTATTAAGCGACTATAGCAGAAAATTCCAATTGAGTCTGTCATATGCCTTATCAAAGTCTATTTTAATCAAATAGATCTCTTGCTTGCTTTCTTCAGCATGTGTGAAGCCTTCCCATAAGTTGATGATTGCTTCCAAAAGATGTTTTTTCTTTATGAAACCTTTATGTTTCTCCAGAATCCACTTGTTCAATTTGGATCTCGATCTTATAGCAATGGCTTTGGCATAAATCTTGTATAAACAATTTAGCATAGTGAGAGGTCTCCAATTTTTTAGGATTGACCTGTCCCCTTCTTTTGCTATAAGCTTAATTACCGCTTCATTAAAGTGATCTGGAAGAAATCCCTGATTAGCACTCTCTCTCAAAACAACCAGTAAGGAGGGTCCGATAGTGTCCCAAAAAAAATTGTAGAATTCTACAGGTAGTCCACTGCCATCAGCTATTGAAAAGGTAGCCTCTTTAAATTCTTGTAGGGAGAGATCATTTTTCAGATGGTTTCTATCTAAGTTAGAAACTTTGATTTGTCAAACTGATTGACATCTATCTCTAGCCTCCGGGACTATGTTAGCTGCTATGTCCACTGTACTCAAAAGATTTTTGAAGTGATTGACAATGATGTCCACGATTTCTACTTATGTTTTAGCCACTTCAACATCTTCCTTCTGCAACAAAGGAATTTCCTCTTGGTGTCTCTTTTTTCTAATCCTCTTGAAATTCTCCTTGGTTGGTCTATCTATCTTGCCTGCCCATCAATCCCTGAAGTAAATCTTGGCATTTTGTATCTTGATCTACTCCTGTATCCTGATTTCTTTTCTTTTATCTAGTAATTGATGCTAAGCATTGAGATCATTTATCCTTGCTCTTTGTTCTACTACTTCAATCTCCTTCTTAAGTTTGTCCATTCTCCTTGCTCTGATAGCAACTTTGTTTTTTTTGGCTTCCTTTAAAATTGTCTGGGCACTTTCTATAGCATCCTGCCAACCCTGTGAAAATAAATCTGCTGCTGAAAAAGAAATTTTCCATTTTTTATAATCTATTTTTGGACTGTCTGTAGCTTGAACAAGGAAGGGTAATCTTTAAACCATGAATTTCCTTTCTTCCCACTCCCCAAATCAATACAAGCTAACATAGGCTTGTGATCGGATAAGGTGAGAGGAAAAGATTGATTGCTTGGCTTCTAGAGCCTGGTCAATCAGAGATTGGGCAGTATACATTACTATGTCTAGTTCTCTCCTTAGATTGTTCATGTGCCCTAATTACTGATCCCTTCTGCATCCATCTATCTTTAGAATTCTCCACCATATTGAAATCTCCCATAATGACACAGTCACTTCCCAAATTCAACATTGAATCCCATGTAGCTCTTCTTTCCATGGATCCTATTGGGGCATATACTGGCACAGCTGTGAAAGAAAATATTTTCATTTTGCATTCTAGAGCAAGCCATCTATGATTTAAGTTCTGCATGCACTTGATGACACAATCCTTGTAGTGTGAAAGTATCCCAATTGCAGTGCCTCCTCTACCTTTATCATGATTTGTAAAATAACATATTCTTCTATTGTCAACATCTTTTTGTCTATTTTCTAGATTGTCATTAATTACCTCAACCTTTTGTAAAACAAGAAAAGTAGGGGACAAAGAGCTATCCCTCAGCCACTTGGCTAGTTCTTGACTCCTCCAAGGGTTAGTTAACTCACATACATTGAGTGTGAGAAAAGTGAATGGTTTATTTACCATTCTTAGAAGCCCTTTCTAGCCTTGGGGGCTGGGCTTTTGGGTGGGGCACTCTGGCCCTTGACTTGAGAGATCCTTCTCTTATTCATAGTAGTGGCTTGAGGTTTGACAGAGGCTTCAGCAATCTTATCCTATTTTTGTGCCAGAGGGAGTTCTTCCTCTTATGCTTCCACATCTGATTCACTCATGCTAGCATCTACTTGATTAACATCCTCCTCAAACTCTCTGGACCAGCCTTTGATATCATCTTCCTCCATTTGTGCATCCTGTATCCACTTCTTTGCTTCCTGGTCAATGAAAGCCTCAAAAGCATTGTTGGTGGCTAGTGGAAATGTCACTCTCTCCTTCTCTTGTTGAATATCAAGCTTCCTCTGACCATCTGCCTCCTTGACTGTACCCTTATCTTCCCCTGTTTCTACATTTTTTCCCAAAACCTGGTTCTTTGGTCTTCCTTTGACAGTCCACTTGGGCTTCTGGCCTATTGTTGGGCTGGGTCCTGAATCTGTTTGGAACCATTCCTCTTCAGAGGGTAACTTTTAACTGTGTGAGATGATAACCCACACAGAAAGCAAGAATTAGGAAGGTTCTTGTAAACCAGAGGTTGTTTCATATAGATACTCCCATTTCTATTGACTATCACCAATGTCTCTAGAAGCTCCTCAGCAACATCTAACCAAACACATACCTAGGGGTGAGCTCTAGGATTGATGAATTGTTCCTTTTCTACATCTATAACTTGTTGTCCTAAGCTTCTGCAAAGGTTAGCAACTTGATTCACCAAAGAGAAGGGAAGGTCAAGGAGCTCTACCCAAATAGGGACAAACGTGGATCTAGGCTTGTCAGGATTGAAGTCCTGAGACCAAAACTCTAAATAGAGAGGTTGATGCCTTATGGTCCAGAGAGCATGGTGAAGAGCCTTCTAGGCCATATCCTCTATCTCAAAAAGGAAAAAGAAGAACCCTTTTCTTCATTATGACTATATGAACACCAATACCTACAAGCATTTGCAACGGGATAGTCAAAAATATGAAAATATTAAATGTGTTAAGTTTAAAAGAGCCTCATGTTCAAAAATTACATAATGCAATTGCTCCACCATGAGGCATCAGCATCTGTTGTGTATTGTTTTACTTGCTTGACACCTTTTTGAAATTTGTGGAATTATCTGGGATATTGCTCACCCTTAAATCTTGATGAAATTTGAAAGCCTGTCCTGATAAAATGTGGGCCCTCCAAACAACCAGGGGGAAAGGATGTCTCTCATATGTGTGATCCCATTGCAGGTGGCTAGTAGAAAAGGGACCAAATGAGGAGCATTGCACATTGATTTGATGAACTCTTATGCCAAATGTTGGGTGTTGATGCTAAGAGGTGAGGAAATGTATCATAGGTGAGGCAGCCATGAAGAATCTACATTCCAAACAAATAACCAAGGCTCTCTTTGAAAAAAGATAACTACACAATTGATTGTAACAAAAGCTTTTAACATCCCAATAAACGTGTCCTTCCCTACCATAGTATGAACAAACACCCAAAAACAGAGAAGTTTCTAAGCTTAGCGTGAACACATCTTGCTAGATCAGATATTGAGTCTCCATTGATCCTTAGCAGTCGATTAGTTCTCTTGCACTGATAAATAAGTGCCGATGTTGTAGCTTCGTGTTTCCGACTCAACAAATGGGGCTGCTGATTGGAAGGTTATCTCATTCCAATTGTTTAAATTCAATGACAAAGAGTTTTTATGTCCCCATGGTTGAGCTCGCAAATAATAACCCTCACAGTCGTTGAGAATGTGTCTAGGGAATAAAAGCATGGAATGATATCTCACGTGTGCTAAGACCGTAAGTAAGGGAATGTCTTAATGTGGGGGTTGCTTTATCTCTTAGTGTAAGGTGACGAGAACTCCAATACTGCAAGAGCCGGCCGTATTTTGTCATTCACTTTCAAGCACCCTTCCTCTTAATTCATCGGCCAATCCTGCAGCCCATCTCATGCCTCTCCATCTCACTCCCTTGCTCAGCCTCAATCTCACTCTCACTCTCACTCTGATCTTCATCTGATTATTTCAAGCTCACCCTCACCATCCCTCTCCAGCTCAATTGACAAGCTCTACGTTTCAACGTGAGCGTCGTCTGAGATTGAGATCGACAGCAGGACGTTGAGACGTAGATGGAAATCGAGCTTCCAGCCCCCTTCAAGCTTCTGCTGGCCGCCATGAAGCTTTGGGCTATCTTTGAATCGTTGCTACCGTGATTCTTATATCATGGTGTGCTGCCGGTGAAATTGAGTGGCTGAATAAGCGAGCTCTCCTTCCGACGCTTTTGTTAGACTCTTCTTCCACCACCAAAATGTCGAAGCTAGTCTATAAGTCAAAAGCGCAGTCGTCCAACACTAAGCTATCGCGCAGCACCAGCCGCAACAACATAGTGGCAGTGGCATGCATCGACGCGGTCACCTTCACTAGTACTTGCAGCATGGCTAGCAATTTCTATATGCCCAGTTCACCGGAAGATGAGTCTGTTCATATTCCCTACACCAGATCACCCGCTGCTCCTAGCAGGCTAAGATCTAATCATGCGCAGCTATCGCACTCAGGCAACCTCGATCGGCGTCCAAAAACGGATATTAGGGGGGTGAATGAAGAGTCGCGTTCTCCTCGACAGCAGATGCCGCCCTCGTGTTCCGTCTGTCACAGGCCTTTTCAGACCGAGAGGCCGCCCAGACGATTTACATACGCGGAGCTTCGGACCGCTACAAAGAACTTTGCACAGAACGGGTTCTTAGCGGAAGGAGAGCGGAACTTCGTGTTCAAAGGAGTTCTGGAGAATGGAAATAGCACTGTCGCTGTAAAGGTTGGCACCCAGCAGAATGCAGACTACCATAGAGAAGTTGAACTGCTGAGCTCAGTCCGTCACCCTAACGTGATCTCCTTGGTTGGCTACTGCATTGAAGATGCGAGACCGATGCTTGTGTACAACTTTATCTGCAATGGAACCCTAGATTGGCACCTTTCAGGTATTTCACCCCCTAAATGCAGCAACTCTCTCATAAATTGCGCTTCGTATGCAAGAGGCATGACTATTAGCGAAGCTTCTTAAATCTGTCAAACCGGCCTGTGGGTTTATTCGACATTCTTTCAATTGTCGTGAGTAGTGCATGCACATCTAGCATCGATCAAGCACAAATCAAGGCTATGAAGTTGATTATATCATTGTTTGTATACTTTATGTTAATGTTACAGGCCGCAACCCCAATGTGTTGCCGTGGGCAGCTAGAAGGCTAATCGCGGTCCAAATTGCACGGGGACTGCACTACCTTCATGAAAACCGCCAAAGGGGTTGTATCGTTCACCGTGACATCAGGCCAAAAAACATTCTCTTGACTCATGACTTTGTGCCTGTGGTAAGTTGCCTGAGTATGTTTGCCAAACTTAGTTGCTATGTAATCCAGGCTTGAATGACTGCAAAGAATTTGCATGTCTCACTTATGAGTCGATCTTTCAACAGATTACTGGATTTGGCGCCGCTGCAAGACGGATATACCGGGGAGAAGAAGCAGAAACGACCATTGTAGTGGGCAAGCCAGGGTAAGGAATGAAAGTCTGTGCACTGATAGTAGTTTACAACCTCGTAATAATGGAAAGCTAATTTGGAAGATCACATTGGAAATGAAACATGATATACAGCTACACTGCACCAGAGTATGTAGAAACTGGACAGCTGACAGAGAAGGTGGATGTGTATTCGTTTGGAGTACTGCTGTTGGAGCTGATTTCGGGACGCAAATTGGTGGTGAGTGCGGCGAGTCCACAAGCTCAATGTTGTCTGATAGAGAAGGTAAAATACTAAACATATTATTATAGATGAAGAGTTGCATGGAAAGCTATCCTTAGTTACTTGCTGGAGATCAAAGAGCTAAATGGAAAGCTATCCTTAGTTTTACTCCTTGGATGCCACTTGTTAACAATTGCTCCTGTTATTTGCATAGAGGCCTTATATTCCATCCCTCTTCAAGAAATTCTCCTATAAGTTGCCTTCATTAGGCTCCTACATCACTCTTTTGAAAAAGAAAAGAAAAGAAAATAGACGACTCTTTAAAAAATGCGCCTAGGTCACGCATGCTATATATTTGCCTTAAAAGGTTAAATTAATTTATGAGAAGAAGCAAGGCATGTTTATTAATTATTTAAGTAGCAAAGCTTCCTTTAAGAGAAACAATGTGGTGGTGCGATGTGATGTTAAAAGCTTGAATTATTTTTAAGAAAGAGCAAGATTTTTTTAAAAGGATGTAAAGCATTTGATGATTCAAGCATCATATAGTCTATAATCATCTAATTCGTAATTGACAATCTTGGGGAGGGAGAGAGGGAGTCAGAGAGAAGAGGGGGAGGGGGGCGGTGAGGGGGGTGTTGTGGAAGGATATGTCTCAATGTCTATTGTGTGGTTCTCAATATTGATGTGCTATCACTAAACTCCTTTCATATGTAAAAGCTCCTCTTACATAAGGGGCCTAGCTTGTCTAAACATTTTCAAGCTCATACAAAAAGGCTCTACTATGTGTATACATTAAGGCTCAAAACACACACACACACACACACACTTCCCTCTCATACTCCATTCTTTAGAGAATGCATGTAAAAACGTCCCCTTATCCCTAAATGAAGGCTCCTTTATCCTAGATACCCGTCGCTCTATTCTTTAGAGGATGCATATGAAAACATCCCTTATACCCTACACATCATGTGATTATTAATCTTCTATGTGTGATACCACATGCTTGCTGTATTACACTTGTAAAGAGTGAATGCCTCAAATTTTAATATGACGTAGATGTTTATGCAGACAAGGATCTTGGAGGACTTTTCAGCCATGGTGAAAGATATTCTAGATCCAAGGCTCAAGTTGGAATACAATCACTATGAGCTCCACTGCCTTGTCACAGCAGCCTGCATGTGTACCAGGAAGGATCCTTCTGAGAGACCTACAATGTATCAGGCAAGCAATATCTTCATTATTGCATGTTTTTCAATTCATCCCTGTCACTCTTCATTCATCTCTCTATCATGAATTAAAGCATAAGGCTGGTCAAGATTTCAATACTATTGGGGGATATTTAATGTTTTAGAAGGCTATACATAATGCATGATCATTAAGTAATACCTTTTTTATGCCTTCCCTCTCTTGGTTTCTTTAGGCAATACATTAAATCTCTTTTCAATACTATTGTGGGGGTATTAAATGTTTTAGAAGGCTACATGTAATGCATGATCGGGTAATACCTTTTTGAGACTCTCTCTCTCTCTCTCTCTCTCTCTCTCTCTCTCTCTCTCTCTCTCTCTCTCTCTCTCTCTCCCTCCCTCCCTCCCTCCCTCTCTCTCCCTCTCTGAGATTGAAGATTGCATATATTAAAGCTCTAGAATAATTGCTCCAATTAGTCATAAGGTTTGATGAAATAAATCCTAAACTTGAGGTGCTTTTTAGTCTAATTTTATTTGTTCTTACCAAGCATCCATGATATGGCATATTCATTTATTCTTGCCTCTATTAAAGGTTTCATATATCAACGATCTAGTACAAACTTGCTCAAACTATAAAATTTAAGGTTTCATATACTAACTCATAAATACATGGTGTTTCTTACAATAGATTCTTTATGCTTTGGAGGATGCATGTGAAAGATCATCATCTTCAAATGACATAAGCTATAAGAAAGATGGGAACACATCTAGGAAGACAGCTCTTGCTACTACTAGAGAAAAATTCCATCACACCTACCCAAAAAGCACATCACCTATAAATCAGACCTCAAGGAAGATCTCAACACCAAAAAACAAGTACAACCAAATAGACATATGAAGTCTTCAAAAGTTTGGATTTTTTATACACAATAATGATTTACCAGACATGTCAAAGTTTGTACCCTATATTTTTTTAGCTTTTATTCATATATGTTATAGAAATGAATAATGGCGCATTGTCAATTTTCAATGCTTGTTTATTTAAATTAAATGCAAAATGTCAAAATATTTTTTGCATTTAACAGATTTGGAAGTAAACAACGATATTTTTTAGAATGTATAGTCAATGTAAACAATAAATAGGGATTTGGGAGGGAATTAAAACAAGCATTTCAAATCGAGGGATGAAAACATTTTAAATGTTTGTTGGCCCCCCTTGGAGTGATTAAACCAGTCCCACCATGTTTTTTTACCAAGATCGGTTGCAATCCGTTACTGCATGGTAAAACCACTTACCGTGTAGTACGAAGGTAGGTATACCACCTAGTAATTATCCATACCGTGTGGTGATACATATACCACATGGTTTATTACAACTACCATGCCGGTTTGTTGTACATACCAAGCGGTACTGTGACATACCATGTGGTACAATTTCTTATATATATAGTGTGCCCACCTTGTACTATTTGCATTCCCAAGAATCTAGCTCTGCTTGGAGTCTCGCAAAAAACAAAGAAGGACAAGAAAAAATGGATAAAGAAAGCTTCCAAACTAATTTGTGAGTTTTTATATCCTTTTAAAAAGTGTAATGTCGATGGTGGGCTCGCTTAAGCCAACTGATATCTACCCACACTAGGATGCACAATGGATAAATGCAAAGCTCTCATTTTATGGTTTATCATTTGTGATTTGAAAGGATTATTTTCATAAAGAATGTTTTTTTCAAATATATTTGAAGATATTTTCACGAAAATATAAGAAAGAAAGTTGTTTTCATAGATATTAGCATTTAAAATTCAGTGAAATCTTACAGTTTTTGGTATTTACAAACCTATAAAGAAATTTCTTATTTGATAGTGATTAGCTATATAAGTTATAAAAAAATAGTTAAAAATATAGATGGTATTAAATATAAGTATCTATGTGCCAGTGGAGAGTTCGCATATGCCGACTTGTAACTACTCACATATGGATACAAAATATCTTTGAACCATGTGCCAATGGGTGGTCCGCATATGGTAACTACCCGTACATGGAGGTGAAATTGTAAATGATATATTATAGTTTATATGTACTTATTAGGAAGATAAAAATACTTGGCTTTCACTAGTTGTGGCCCGCATGATAACAACCCGTTGAAAGTCTAACCACTTGTGTAGCTCGCAATTGCTAGCTTGTATCAACCCGCAAATTACACGCTAGAGAACGTTACGAACTATACTAGTTTACTTGTAAGATGAAATCTGTGTCATTCCATACTATGCATTTATATGCAAATAGTAATACTATCTTATCATAAAAATTAGTTGATCTTCTATAGGTATGATATATATGTCTAAACTCACGTGAGGTATGTCTAACCGAGGTAGCATCCTTCACTTCGTAGATTCAAACAAAGAGTCTTGGTAAGTGCACATGTTGATATTGCTGGCTACTACTGCAAGCGGGACATGGGAAAAGGCAACTTGCCATCCCATGCCTATTTGTATAGGCAGATTACCACATCTATAACCATCTAGTTATGTCGACGGGAGGGGGCAAGATGATTGGATGGTTGCTCTCTCTTGAGGTCTAGCAAACTTACATTGTTTCTCAATGACATGTTAGTGACATTGTCTTGATTTGCTAAAAACATATTAATGAACTGAGATGGTTTTTCTCTTTTACATGTACAGCAATCATGGTGGACAGAGAAGATAGGGTAGGCCAACATCAATCGCAAAACGAGGCTCATGGAAGAGGCCAAAGCGTTGCAAAATCAAAGGATTTTGTTACAATGTTAGGTTGTCAAAAGTGGAAGTGCAACTTTTGCAACCAAGTCTTCATAGGATCGGCCATGAGAATAAGAAAACATTTGATTGGCAATGAAGAAAAACTAATAAAGAGATGTGAGGGACCACGTGTCGAATCCATTGGTGGCATCCTACAAGGCATTAACCATGCAGAGAGTAGAGTTACCTGTGTACAAGCTGAAGATTTAAATGAGTGAACATTTACTATGTTGAAGTATTCTAATGGAATTTGACATTGATTTGGACCATGGGTATTATTAATTAGTCAATCACTAGTTCCTTACATATTTATTTGAGTCAAGATATTTAAGACTACTTGTAGAATGAACGAATGCTTTTAAATCTTTTTAATAATTGTGTCATATGGTTTGGATTTGAAAGTATAGGGTGTGAGAGAAAGAACTGCCATGTGAATGTAAACAATGCTAGCTATTGCACTAGCATGTGTGAAATACTAACTTTCACATACAAAGCATGATGTCGCGAAAAATCATAGTGTAGATAGATGCTTACTCAAGAAGGAGAGGGGTGTGGAAAAGGCGATTTTCCATCCCACACCTAGGTTCCTAGGTAGATTACCACGTCTATAACCATCCAATTATGTTAGGAGGGGGCAAGATGATTGGATGGTTGGTTTACCTCGAGGTCTAACACACTTACTAAGCACTGGTAGGATAAGAGTGAGTGAAGTTATTGTTCCATGCAAGACATATATTCGGGAAATAAAATTATTCAAGACTCGACAAATGTTTTTGAATATATGTGGTAATTGATAATTTTGCTTCCAAAACTTCTGCACATTATTGATCTATTAGTACATGCATACAGACATGAACATGGCTCCAAAGAAACGAAGCCGAAACCTTACAAAAGCCCATGATTAGATTACACTCATAACTGCCACAAAGTGAAGATATAACATCTGCCATGAAGAGTATACGGGTTTAGTAACTCGTATGTGGAAACATTTCCTAGGCGATCCTCAAAGACGGATTGGAAAGTGCAAGGGTCCGGGATTGGAAAGGGTGGTAGCCATTTTGGGTGGTCAAATATCCACAAGTGCAGACACGATTGTGGATTAAATAGTCGCACACCACCAGCCTTAACTTGTAATTGAAGAAAGAACCATGGATCTTGAAACCCCGGGCGAGCAATATTCGACGACTATGGAAATTTGTTCGCAGAGTGCAACCGCACACAGTAGTGGCACAGGATCCCTTGCACAATTGGCAAATTACTCGAACAAGATAGTAATTTGCCTCGTTCGAATGCTTGTGTATGTGTGCAGCAACAATCCTTGGAAGCTTCCTTCAAAGCACAACATATCAAGAAGGCACAATAAGATGTGTTTGAAGCTATTTGTCACACAAGATATCCATTGAGCATGGTGCGAAGCCCACATTGGAAAAAAGCCATGGCCTCTATCTCTAAAGCTAGCCTAGGTTTCACAATGCCTAGTTATGATGCCGTCCTCCATAACAGCATGTTGGATGCATACTACAATAGGATGAAAGAGGAGATGCAGCAAGTGTTTATGACGGCATTGAGAAAATAGCTTGCACCATCGTATCAGATGGATGGAAGAATGTAAGCAGGTGGCCCTTGAATAATGCCATGGTTGTGACGTTCAAATGGGAGACTTTTTGACAACCGATTGATACAAGCAATGAGGCTAAAATGGGAGAATTCATTGTGGAGCAGTTAAGTAGATGTATTGAAGACATTGGTCTTGACAATATTATTCAACTGATTACTGATAATGCTAAGAACAGTCAAAAAGCTGGGAAAATTATAAATCATAGATATCGACATATTTTTGCATCGCCATGCTCGTGCCACTGACTGGACCTAATCTTGGAGGATTGGTACAAAACACCTAAGACAAACTTCTTCAAAGTTGTTGTGGATGAGGCTGGGAAGGTTGTGCTATACTTTCTTAACCATAAACAATTACTAGGTATATTCAGAAATCATCAGCCTACGAATCACCCAGTAGAGCTTCTAAAGCCAGGTCAAACACATTTTGGCAGAAACTATATAATGATGCAGCGGTTGTTAAAGCAGCAAGCCCTCATAACCAAGATGCTATTCAGTGTAGAAGCTATGAGTGGATAGTCGAGGCACACTCAAACAATTCTCATAACGAATTTGGAGACCTAAAGGCATTGGTTAATAATTCGGCATTTTGGAAGAGGGTATCTGATGCAACGGAAGCCATTAAGCCAATTTAACTTGCAATTCGTAGGTTGGATGTGAAAGGGCCAAGCATGGAAAATGCTTATATGGCTTGGTGGACTGCTGAGAGGGATGTTTTGAAGAAAGATGCAAGACCAGGCGAAGGTGGATACAACATGACCAAATGGACCACGTTGCAAAAGATGGTGAAAAAACGATGGAATCAAGTTCACAACTCTTTGCACTATGCCATCCATATATTAGATCTGCAATGGTGGGAATATCGTACAAAGATGGATGTACAGATTATGCAGTCAAGGCATGATATTCTTGGATGTTTCTTTGAGGATAGGATAGAGTATGCTTTCACTGTAAAGGAACTCTCAACTTTTTGAAATAGAGAAGGACTTTTTTCCTATCCAAGAATCAAAGAATTAGCAAAGGATATGCCAGCATGGAGATGGTGGGAAGAGTGTGGAGTGTCCATGCCTCATTTGCAAGCCTTGGCTATGAAGGTGTTGTCACAACCTTGTAGCAACTCCTCTAGCAAACAATGTTGAGATATCGAGCTCCACTCGCGATATGCCAGGGTGACCGTTGTGTATTTATGTCACCGACTTGCTAGCTGGAGATGCGGTTGGTACACCGCCCACGAATAATAGCTGGATGACAGCTATCCTTATCTACTCTAGTTTGTGGCTCAGTTAGTATGCCACCTTAGTTAGTTGAGTTTGGTTTGAGACCCACATATAGGGTTCTTCTATTTTCTTTGTACTAGAGTTCTTTTGGCTTTCACAACTAAGAAGAGTAAGAAGAGGAAAACTGTTTTCAGCCTCCACCTTTGTGTGTATTCCCCCATTGTGCATGTGAGAAAGCCACAAGTGAGACTCCTTCCCTCTCTCCCACTATCTTCACATGGTATCAGAGCCTTGTTCATGGTAAGGAGCTCAAGAAAGCAAACCAAGTTCGCAGTGTCCTGGTAAGAGGACCAGTGTTGCTTTCCTTTTTTGAGTTTGGGAGCAAATCTCTGCAGGTAGCACAGTCGGAAGTGCAAGAGTGCACTGTCTCAGATTGAGACGCCCTTCGTGGTGTGGCGAGAGGGCATTATATGCTGCGGGGTCATTTCAGGGCCCGTTTTGGAGGCGAAAGTTCTCCACAGGCACTCAGGAAGAGGCCTTCTTTTTGCTGTGCGACCACTGCTCAACTAGTCGGTGGAAAGTTGCCGCAGAAATTGCATCGTATGCCTGCGTGCAGAGATATGGGAGTTGCAGGATCATGCTTGTTGCCTGTTGATGCAAAATCGTCACTAGGAAGTGACTGTGTGGTGAAATACCACTTTCGTCAGTTTTGTAGATCTGCCCATGTGAGGCAAAAGCTGTGTTTTTTTGCAGTGACAGAATATTTTGCGGTGTTCTGAAATGGCATCTGATTCTCTTTCTCAGATTGTTATTGAAAAGCTTGACAAGAACAACTTCCAGGCATGGAAGTTTAGAATGACGAATTTCCTTATGGGAAAAGGCTATTGGGAGTTCATTACAGGAAATGAAGAAGAACATGTTCTTCCTAATGTTCCCAATCAATAGGAAATGTGGGCATTTAAAGGATGGCATGAGAGAGCCAAGAAAGTTATGTACTGGCTGTCTATCAGTATTTCGGACTCCATGATTGTGCATATTCAGGATGCAAGTATGCCAAAGGAGGCATGGGATACTTTGGCAAAAATGTACAACACAAATATGCAAGCCAGGAAAATGCAGCTCAAGCAGGAGCTGCACAATGTGCAGAGAGAAAATATGAGCATCAATGACTACCACATGAAAGTGAAGAAAATTGCGGATGCACTTGCTTCCATTGGGTCGCCAGTGGATGATGACGATTTAGTTTCTGTGACCTTGAATGGTCTAGGAAAGGATTATGCACGGTTCCGGACATCCATTGCTGTCTGTGAAAAATTTCCTGATTTTGAGGAGTTGATTGCTCTTCTAATTTCTGAAGAGCAGAGAAATGGTGGTGCATCTTCTTCAGGAGGAACCTCAAAAGAAACTGTCTTCTACTCAAATGCTGGAAAAGGTAGAGGCAGAGGTAGAGGAGGTTGATCTGGAGGCCGTGGTAGAAATCAGAATATGCAGCAAACTCAAGAAAACCAGTCCTATGCAGGAGGACGTGGTAACTCTAGAGGCAAGGGGAGCCAAAGAGGTCGTGGTGGATGGCAGAGAGGCCAAAATGCAAACATCAATGTTGAATGCTACTACTGTGGTAAAATGGGGCATATGGCTAAAGACTGCTACAAAAAGCAAAATGACATTATGAATGGAAAATTGCAGCAAGGCAATTATGCATCCTCTAGTAGACAGAGTGATGATAGAAATGAACATTTGTTTATGGTACAGCATATGACAAATTCTATGACAAGTGCAGAAGAAAGCAATGATGTGTGGTATGTTGACTCAGGTGCATCAAACCACATGACAGGTCATGCTGAATGGATGCAGGATGCAAGGAAATGGAAAAACCAGGATTTGTGGAGACTGGTGATGATACTGGACATCCTATTGTGCAGATTGGCAAATTCCTTTGTCTATGCAGGATGGGAAAAATAAATACTTTTCTGATGTATTTCATGTCCCGAACATCACCAAGAACCTAGTTTCTGTTGGTCAAATGGTCGAGCAGGGCTTGCAGGTCAAACTCAATCCTCATGGATGTTTTGTTGAGGATATGAAAAATAATGGTCGCTTGATAGCAAAAGGAAAGAAGAAAGGCAGGATGTTTACACTGGATGCGGACATGCCTGAATTGACTGCAGCAATGTTTGCACATGGGACCGGTGTAGTTGCAGATATTGATATATGGCACAAACGCATTGGTCATGTTAATGTACAGCGACTTAAATCAATGTAGGCCCAAAATATTGTTGCAGGATTGCCTAAATTCAAGGTTGTAGAAATGCATAAGGTGTGTGAAGCCTATCAATTTGGAAAACAGGCAAGGAAACCATTTCCTAAGCATGTTTAAGAGAGTAAAAAGCCATTGGAATTAATCCACTCTGATGTGTGGACTACTAAAGCTGCATCCATTGGAGGCTGTCACTAATTTGTCACATTTATTGATGACTTCAGCAGAAAACTTTGGGTGTATTTTATGAAAAAGAAAAGTGAAGTGTTTGGGCACTTCAAAGCTTTTAAAGCTATGGTTGAAAAAGAAACAGGCCTGCAAATAAAATGCCTAAGGTCAGATGGAGGGGGAGAGTACCTCTCAAATGAGTTTGCAAGGTTCCTGCAGGAGCATGGCATAAAGCAGCAATATTCATGCAGTCATACCCCACAGCAAAATGGAATTGCAGAAAGGAAAAACAGGCATATTGGAGAGGTATCTCGGACCATGCTAAATGAAAAAGATCTACCAGATTATTATTGGGCTGAAGCAGTTGCTACAGCAGTTTATATAATGAACAGGACTCCCACTGCAACAATGCATGGCATGATGCCAGAGGAGATGTATACTGGTAGGAAACCAGACATTTCTCATTTGAAAATTTTTGGTTGCATTGCCTATGTTCATGTGCCAGATGAGTTGAGGTCCAAGTTGGATCCAAAGGCTGAGAAGTGCGTCTTTATTGGTTATTCTCTGCAGCAGAAAGGGTATAGATGCTATAACCCTTCTACACGTAAGTTCACAGTGAGCAAAGATGTTGTTTTTGATGAGATGTGCAGCTGGTATAAACCAGTAAATGTGATGATTGATGTAGATGCACAAAATGGTAATGCTGCACAAAATTCACAGCAGCAATCACAAAATATCAGTGGACCTACATTGTCCTCTAGCAGTGGTTCACATACTTTGCCATGGACAGGTAGATTGAGATCAGGAAAATCTCCTCATAGCAATGCAGATAGTGGTACGCAGGTATCACGAAAAGGAAAAGAGAAGGTAGATCAGCCCATGTTTGATGTGAATGCAGGTCACTCTTATGTGGATGGTGAATCCAGTGGCTCAGAGCAGAGCATTGATGATGAGTTGGGTATTCCTTCTGTTGTTACACCTGGAGTAAGGAAGACCAGGGATGTTTTGAGAGCACCTGGAAGTAAGCCTATTTTGCGCAGGTCTACCAGGGTTAGGTATCCTATGGATAGGCTGAAATATGATGGATTTACAGCCATTCACTATGCCTATATGGTCAAAGTGATACAGGAACCAGAACCCACTTCTTTTGAGCAAGCCATGGGAAATGAAAAATGGGAGAAAGCCATGGATGAAGAAATGGATGCCTTGGATGCAAATGCTACATGGGAATTGGTGCCTTTGCCTAAAGACAAGAATGCAATTGGCTGTAAGTGGGTTTATAAGATCAAGCACAATGCAGATGGTTCTGTGAATAGATACAAGGCAAGATTAGTTGTCAAGGGGTATACACAGACATATGGCATTGATTATGAAGAAACTTTCAGCCCGGTTGCAAGGATGGCAACCGTAAGAGCGGCCATTGCTATGGCTGCATCAAAGGGATGGTCTTTACATTAGATGGATGTAAAGAATGCCTTCTTGCATGGTGATTTGCAAGAAGAGGTCTTTATGGAGCAGCCAGTAGGTTATGTTCATGCTATTCATCCTGAGTTTGTTTGCAGGTTGAAGAAAGCCTTGTATGGCTTGAAGCAAGCACCTAGAGCATGGTCTGACAAGATAGGACAGTATCTTGTCACTATTGGCTTTCAGATTTCCAAGGCAGATTTCTCACTCTATGTGAGAAAAACAGAGAAAGGGATTATGCTGCTGGTCATTTATGTTGATGATTTGATCATCATAGGTGATAGTGATGAAGATATCCTTCATGTGAAAATGCTATTGAGGCAGAAGTTTGAGATGAAGGATTTGGGAGAGCTGCATTATTTCTTGGGCATTGAGGTGATTAGATCACCAAGTGGGATACAGCTCTTGCAGAGGCAGTATGGATTGGACATGCTGTCCAAATATGGGATGACAGGCTGTAAACCTATTTCAGTTCCTTTGGAGCAGAATGTGAAGCTGAGCGCAGATGCAGGTGAGCTTCAGGAAGACCCTACTATGTACAGATGCATAGTAGGAAGTTTGATTTACATGACTATTACCAGGCCAGATTTGAGCTATGCTGTTGGGTTGGTAAGTCAGTTTATGCAGGCTCCAAGGAAACCGCATTTGGATGCAGCTAGACGCATACTCAGGTATGTGAAGTCCACATTGCAGTATGGACTATTTTATGAGGCTGGGGTTCACATACAGTTGCATGGATACACTGATGCTGATTGGGCTAGTAGTATTTCTGCAGTGGATATGTGTTCTCTTTTGGGAGTGCTACAGTCACTTGGAGCAGCAAGAAATAGCCTACAGTTGCCTTGTCAAGCACAGAGGCTGAGTACAGGGGTGCAGCAATGGCTGCATGTGAGGTAGCTTGGTTGCATAAGCTACTTTATGATATGCATCAGTCTATAGATGGGCCAGTTGTCATTTATTGTGACAACATGAGCAGTATACACTTGGCAAAGAACCCAGTCTTTCATGCTAGAACAAAGCACATTGAGGTGCATTATCACTATGTGCGGGAGAAGGTGTTACTAGGTCTTATTGATCTAGTTTATGTCAGCACAGAGGATCAGCTAGCTGACATATTCACGAAAGCATTGGGCGCAGAGAAGCTGCGCAAGTTCAGAGACCTGCTTGGTGTGCAGGAATTGGGATTGAGCTCGAGGGGGAGTGTTGAGATATCGAGCTCCACTCGCGATATGCCAGGGTGACCGTTGTGTATTTATGTCACCGACTTGTTAGCTGGAGATGCGGTTGGTACACCGCCCACGAATAATAGCTGGATGACAGCTATCCTTATCTACTCTAGTTTGTGGCTCAGTTAGTATGCCACCTTAGTTAGTTGAGTTTGGTTTGAGACCCACATATAGGGTTCTTCTATTTTCTTTGTACTAGAGTTCTTTTGGCTTTCACAACTAAGAAGAGCAAAACTGTTTTCAGCCTCCACCTTTGTGTGTATTCCCCCATTGTGCATGTGAGAAAGCCACAAGTGAGACTCCTTCCCTCTCTCCCACTATCTTCACAAACGAAACTAGAGTAACTATAAGTTTGTGCATTCCATCACAAGGAACCGCTTGACATTAGGAAGATTGGAGAAGCTAGTTTACCTCTATGTGAATGGTAGGGTGTGGGATGATGTGAAAGGGGTATGCAGTGATGGATATGCCAAAGTGGGTACACACAGATCTTCCAAGTCCCTTGCATGATGCCCTTATACTTACACACCTTGAACCAAATTCTAGTGACTCAAATGAAGAGACATTGTTGTGATGTATGGTTGTGTTTGATAAATGTTGCAATTGGAAGTAAAAT
This sequence comes from Dipteris shenzhenensis, assembly GCF_047967505.1. Lineage (NCBI taxonomy): Eukaryota > Viridiplantae > Streptophyta > Polypodiopsida > Gleicheniales > Dipteridaceae > Dipteris > Dipteris shenzhenensis. Next base: position 13,357,067 of record NC_141620.1, on the reverse strand, counting down.
GCAAATGAGACATTGCAATTCACACTTCTTTTTTGTCATCAAATGAAATGCTACAATTGTAATTCTTTTAACATGAAATCCTTTGAAATGCAATTTATTTAAAATGCAATTCTTTTCAATGTGTTAAAAAGCGACTTGTGCATCTCACGCTTGCTGAGAATACGCAATGAAGATGTAGCATTGCTCCTCATAGGCATTTTCAAGGTCTTGCCTCTGTTTAGCTTGTTGGAGCATTGCATTTAGGCGATTGACTTCAGCAAGTAGGCGCTCATTCTCACTCATCACCAAACAATACTCAGACATAGCATCACACACTATGATGCTCGGAAAGGTGAGATCTTCCTGCGATGCATTTCACGATGTAGGGTGTGGACCCTCTGCACTGTCACCCCCCTCTACACCTTCATCTCTCACGACTTCATGCACATTCATAAACAATTTAGAGCTTGTCATAGAAACTACACAAATGCACAATATGGTTAATGAGTACATTATGTATGATATAACAATTTATATGAGCACAGATCGAGCAAAATGGCATGTACTTCGCTCACCTAAAGTTGGGCTTCCCACATTAGTAGGTGGTGTTGCAACAATGGGGTAAGCGGTGGTGCTAGTCGTCCTTGGTTGCATTGGCCTTTTGGTGTATGTCTTGGGTCGGGAGGCAAAGTCTATAGGCACGTTGAGCATGAACTTTGCATACAACATCTTTGCAAAGTAAAGTGGCATGGCTCCACTATGAGGCTTCTCGGACTTGATCGTGCAATAAATATAATATGCATTCTCCCTCATAGCTGGGTGGCAATAGTTTTTTATGGGCCATCGTCCATGTGAGGCATCGTCTCACAATCCCACACAGCTGCTATGTCATCATTAGAGACCATTGTGTTGATGTGGTTGTACTTCCAATAGTTCGGATCATGAAATACGCTTGCCTTGGCAATTGTGCACGCCTCATCTATTCTTATCGGTAGGAGGGTAGCATCAGCCATGTCCATTATGTGTTTCATTGTTGGCTATAAGTATGATTGGTTGGTATGCTTTTACAGCTTTGCTAGTAGTCAAAAAGCACTCCCTAATATTGCTTTAAGAAATTCCATTGGCAAAAAGAATAGTGCTTCTAGTGCTTTTTAAATAAAAGGAGGATTAAAAGCACAATATATTTGTCCACCTATGCTTTGGGCATCCTAAATTATTCCCTCATAGCAGTGTCCATGGACACTACTTTTTGGTCCACTCAATCATGATTACGCCCTGCTTGCTTTCCCCTCACGTTTGGATCTTGGGAGGCATATGCAACTTATGTTGATAGTTGTGACATGGATGCCATGGCGAGTGAGAGAACGACGAGAGAAGATCTAACAACCATGCAAAATTTGAGTGAGCAACGTGTTATTGAAACATTTAATTATAACATGCTCATGCAAATTACACCTACTGGATCTCCAAATGCTCGAGGGATAGATTGATCAAGTATGACTTTAACATTCGACCATGACTAGGCCAGCTCATTGCTCACCTTTGCATATAATTCTCTTTGTCCTACCAGGGATCTCCAAACACTCGAGGGATAAATTACCACTTTAACATCTGACCGTGCCTTTCGACCACAACTACTCATGTACATAAGGTCAAATACTTGGGATACCATTTGATCGCATAAAAATTTTGAGCTTGCATGGGCATGGATATCTTTGTCACTCAATCCTATTAAGTGTTCAATCATTGTCTTATGGACAAGCATCTAATTCTCGATCTTCAATTGCACTTGTGTTGCCATTAAGGATGGGTGTGTAGTGATCTAATGCATGTAAAAATCGTTTTGTAAGCGCCCAAACTTCAAAATAAAGAACATCCAAAATACACATGCAAATTTGCAATGCTAGTGTAAACTAAACCACTCAAAGGCAACATGCAACATTGCAACATCATTAACATTTCTAATTAACTTTAACACGACTTCCAATCCATAGAATAAACTACTAACTTTCCAAGGCAATGGTATATTATGTCAAGTAATTCATTCCTCGTGACATAATCCACTACTCTAGCAATCACTACGTGATCTACTATTATAGAGCGAATTTTGTAAAGTCACTATCGAGTCTCAATCTATCAGCTAGTGGAGGCAAGAACAGGAAACATATAATAGCATCACATAACCAAGATGATCTAGATTAGCTTTGCCAATCACACATCCAGTTGGGAAGAGTTTTGGAATGAACCGACTGGCAAAAGTGGCCCATCATCTGGATAAAACACGGCTCTACTCACACCTCTGTACATAGATAGATATGATATATAAGAAGATCAAAAATGGGGGAACCGACTGGCAGCAAATACGAGCCATCACCGAGCTTCGATCTTTACTATTATAAACATCAAGTAAGGTGAGGCAAATCCGATCGGCTGAAGTGGATCATCTCCTAGCCTAACCGATACATAAACAGGCATCTCTCCCTCTCTCTCTTTTACTCTCCCTCTCTCTCTTTCTGTCTCTCTCTATTTTTCTCTCCCTCTCTCTATTTCCCTTTCTCTCTTTTCACTCTCTCTCTCTCTCTCTCTCTCTCTCTCTCTCTCTCTCTCTCTCTCTCTCTCTCTCTCTCTCTCTAACATCCTAGTGTAGCCATTTTTTACCCATGACTTATGCATAGCTCAATGGAATTAGACAAAGTTTGTATTTAAGTTGTAGTATACATTCCAATATTGAACATGAGTCCCCCAAAAAAAAAGGCAATAAAGATTTGGAATGAGACCACTAAAGCATTACAAATGTTATGTTGCTTGTGAGGCATCATCCTTGAAGAGTATAGGATATCACAATTTATTCAAAAACTTCAAAATTTTGTCCATTCTCCACTTTTGCTTATGTGTATCCTAGAGGGGCAAAATCACAATGGGCTGAAACTTTTGCTATGGTCATGCAATTTCAAATTTGTTCACCTCCTGCCTTGCAAGTTTTTGAATATTAAATTACATCCTCCTTCTACCCCTTGCAACCTACCCCATGCAAAGTTAGCTCGACGTTACCTCATTCTTTTGGTTTGACATGATCTTTTTTACTTTGGTAACTTGTCTTCTATTCTTTACTCATCTCACAAGCTAGTTAGTCACTTCTCTGGTGGCAGTTCAATGATCATCTCCATGGCATTGATGGCAGGATGTAGCTTATCATGGCTTGTAAGAGAAGAAAACAAAGGTTGCAAGATAGCAAAGATGAAAAGCTTGGTCATGGAACAAGGGAGGTAGATTGTGGGGCGAGGAAAGAAATGGCATGGTATCAAAACAGCAACAAAAGACACTTTTCCAACGTTTGCAAAAAGAGAGAAAAAATAAGAAGAAAGAAGATACCTTCAAAGTAGCTGTAGGAAGCGGTTGCAGATGCGTGGATTCGATCATTTCCATCAATGTGAAGAGAAAATGCATTCGATCCTTTCCATCAACGCGAAGAGAAAATGCAAAAATAATGTGGAAATGCAAAAAAGAATGTGAAAATGCAAAAAGAATGTGAAAATGTGGAAAGAATGCGGAAAATGCAGAAAGAGTAGAAGTGACACGAGGGTGTGGCATGAAAGGGCATCAATGCTTAAATAAAAAACTTGAAGAGAGAAAGAGAGGAAGAGAGGAAGAGCGAGAGAGAAAGAGAGGAAGATCAAGAGAAAGAGAGGAAAGGAAAGGAAGAGAGAAAGAGAGAGAGAAATAAAGAAGAAAGAAAGTAGGAGAAACAAAGGAAGAGAGGAAAATAGAGAAAAAGAAGAAAGAGAGTAAAAGAGAGAAAGAGAGAAAGAGATGGAAAGAAGAGAACTAGAAGAAAGAAGAAGAGAGGAAAAGAGAGGCAAAGATAAAGAGAGATAAAGAGAGGAAGAGGGAGAGAGAAAGAGACAAATAGAGGAAGAGCAGAAGACCCAAAAAAAGAAAGAGAGAAAGAGAGAAAGAGAGGGAAAGAGAGAAAGAGGAAGAGAAGAAAAGAGAGGGAAAGAGAGGAAGAGAGATAAGAGAGGAAAAGAGAGAAAAAGAGGGGAAGAGAGTAGGAGAGAGAGAAAAGAGAGAGAAAGAGAGAGAGGGAAAAGAGAGGAAGAGAGAAAAGAGAGGAAAAGAGAGAAAGAGAAAGAGAAAATAGAGGAAAAGAGAGAAAGAGAAAGAGAGGAAGAGACTAGGAGAGAGAGAGAGAGAGAGAGAGAGAGAGAGAGAGGAAGGGGAAAGAAACGAAAAGATAGGAAGAGAGGAAGAGCGGGAGAGAAAGAGAGGAAGAGTGAGAGTGAAAGAGAAAAATAGATAGAGGAAAATAGGAAATAGGGTTTGGCATTAGTATATACCGAGACGGATAGGTCATTTGTGCACATACCAATGGAAATGAGTTTTAAAACCGATATATACCAACAGAATAGGACACTTTCCTAAAATTTATGGATGCTTTGGTGATCTTTGAATTTTTTGGGTCTTGACTTGGTTTCGAGTTGTGGTTTTAGAAATCTGCATCTGATGGCGAGGGTGAGGAGAAGCTCTTTGGATGAGGGGCCAAGGCCCAAGAGCAAGGAGAGGTTTCCTTGTCCTTGCACATGTTGCAAGCGATAAGTTCAACATCAACAACGTATTGTCATATGGCATGTGCAAGTGTACCACCGATTGTTGGTGGTGCTAGTGGATCATCAATAAGTCAATGGTATTTTAGATTGTGATGTTAAATTACATGGTGCAGTGGAACAGAAACTAAGCAAAGAATAGAGAGTACACAGCAAATTTGGAGATGAACAAAATTTTCCTTCAATACTGATGTAGTATAGATGATGGCTCCATCCACCCATGCACTCCCACAGTGGAGCTTAGATGGCGATCTAGATAGATACTAGGTGAAGAGCTACTAGTTGGAAGATCTCTGCTCGAAGATATGATCTGATGCAATGGACTGGGGAGGTTGCCTCTTTATAGCTAAGAAGGTGGTAGTCGGATTAACGTAGTTGGTGGAACCGACCAATCAACCTAGTCAATGAAGCTAACCAGTCAACCTAGTCAGTGGAACCGACTAGTCATCCATGGAATATTCAAAGAATATTCCCTATACCGTCACCTTAAGGGCTCTCGCCCCCAAACCCCCACTAGCAATGGAAGCCAGCTGGGGCCCCCAGGCCCTAGCAAGAATAAGGGGCTCTCACACAATCACCTTTCTACCATCAATGGTCTCATTTGATAAACCAGTGTCCCGGGCTCACACATGGCTTCTCCTCATATGGGGGCCTTACAACTTGAGCACCTTGGACCATTGGTGGTTACTAGGAGGGTGGGGCATTGAGTATATCTAACATGTGATTAATATTGTATGCGTATTACACACCCTAACCTTGTATTTACGCAAAACCATTATGCAAGATGAAAAGAGCAACGAGGGAGCACATGTAATTGCACACTTGGAACCTGAGGATAGTCTCCCTGATGTGCCAAATGATGATGAGGGTATAGTGGACATGATGGATTCTATTTTTAGAGTCACGATGTCACATGTGCATGTGATGTTCGAGTCTAAGACCATGGTGTGGGAGTTGGAATCAACAATATTGTATGATGGTGCTCGAATATCAAAACTACAAGCTTGTCTCTCGATCTTGAATTTGCAAGTAAAGTACGGTTGGTCAAACAAAAGTGTGTTGGCCATAATGAGGCTAGCACATATCAATCAATGTTTGGATCTTAATTGTTTTAACAATTACTAGTATCTCTTTGTTAATATTTTTTGCATATGTTAATTGCAACAGGCTGCTCCAAAAGATGTTGCCTACATCAAGAGATGAAGCAAACTTAAGATGTTGTCAATGGTTGGGATGGATTATGACACCATCCACGCTTTTTTTAATGATTGTATTCTCTTTCGTCATGAGCATGGGCATTTGGTTAGTTGTACGGAGTGTGGGACATAGTGTTATAGATAGTATTTGTAGGGTGAGAATATCCCAGTAAAGGTCTTGACACACTTTCCCGTCATCTTGCTAGAATACATGTGTTCAGATGCAAGTCCGTGGTAGAGTTGATGACATGGCATACTATAAGCCGGTCAATGATGACACTTTGAGGATTCCTACAAATTGTGCTTCTTAGAAGCACATAGATAACATGTGGTTGGACTTTGTGAGGGATCCACACAACGTACATCTCAGGCTCAAAATGAACAACATGAACCCTTTGGATTTACAATCGACGTCTTGGTCAACATGGCCCATAGTCTTGGTGAATTACAATATCCCACCATGGCTACCGATAAAGAAGAGACACCTCATGCTTGCCCTACTTGTTCCATGAAAGTACAAGGCTAAGAATATGAACATGTACATGGCACCTTTGATAGAGGAGCTCCAGACACTATGGAGAGGCATACATGTCTGTGACGTTTCTAGAGCTCTGAGGCATACCACAGATATTTCCATCAGGGTAATTTTGATGTGGACCATGCATGAGTTGCCAGGATGTGGGGAGTGCTCAGGTACCTACTTGGACATTTGGGCATTCCTAATGATATTTTTATGCTTTTGTGATGTGATTTATGCATGCCTTATAATGACCTTTTTATGCATGTATATATATGGCATGTTGGTATGGCCCTTAAAGCTAAAGTGGATCCCTCAAGGGCCCATATATCATATGCAAACAACCACAACGCTAGTTACCACTTATCATGTTCTACCACTGTGCTGGTTGCGATCCTAAAACAGCTTGTATAGGGAAACTTGTGAGACCATTTATCATGTACTACCACCGTGCTGGTTGCAATCCTAAAACAACTTGTTTGTATAAAGGAAGATCCTAAAATAGCTTGTTTGTAAAAAGAAAACTTGTAATCCAATGGCTGCAAACTTTTGATAACTTTGGCAATAAGTAAAGGGTGGTTTCATTAGTAACTGAACAGATACATCTCATACATTGAGGTATTTTAGCTACATCCAATCACTTAAAGGTCTTTAAGCTCCCTTGTCTTTTTTGTTTTCTTTGTAGGACAAAGTGGTGAATGCTGTTGCAACATCTACTTTCTCGCCGTGGATAGCCACAATAGGCAAGCATAATTAATGTTTCCATAACCTAGGCAGTGGTTGGCAAATTACAATCGAATCCTCTACCTAGTCAATAGTTTGAGTATTGTTGTGTATTGATGGACATTGGGTAGTATGTCCACTGGTTGTTCTCCCTTAAAGCCACATTGGCCTTTAAGTGGGAGGTTGTGGGGGTTAAAGGCCACTGTACCTTAACCCCAGTTATGTACAGTACTCAAACACACACACACACACATATATATATATGGATGACATAGAAGTTGAGGGTGTTCTACACCCACCAAAACTTGTGTGGCTCTCTTATAGCTCTCCCTCTCTCTCACCTTCTTCTATTCCGCTTCTCTTGTTGAGACCTCTTAGAAACTAACAGGACCATTCACAAAAAAAACTTTGTGAAAGTAGCACAAGCATTGCAAGAAAAAATAATCACCATGCTGACATTTGATGCGTTCCCTCAAATAATTTCTATCTCTGATGAGGAGTACAAACTCGCACTAAAGAAGTAGCATTTCTCAACCAAAAATCTTCATGAAAAGCGATCCGAAGGATATCTATACTAACGATTTCAATCCAACTTTGACAAGGCTTTGGGGAGCAAACATTGATATACAGTTCATTCTGAATCCTAAGATTGACAAAGAAACCAATGATGCTGTAAAGCATGAAATTGTCCAAAGTTTCAAAGAAAATGCACTTGTGAATGAACGCGTTCAAAAAGTCGGCAATGCAATTTTAAATACACAACACATCAATGCACAACAAGTTGTATACTTGTGCCTTTCACTCCTGCTCACAAGTCCAACAAAAGAGTCCATGTACATAAACACAAGCTCGCCTGAAGACAAGACACTGCTATTGAAATGACGTGCACAACTTGAATTAATCCATCCAAAAAGCACTAACATCTTCTTCAATGACATAATCACAAAATATGCCAATAGACAAGAAGACCTACAACATATCTAGTTGGCTTCATTCGCAAGCAATTACACAGTTAAAAGAGGGAATACCCAAAAAAGAAAAAAAGACAGGATAATATGCTTCAATAATTACAACAAAGTGAAAGAGCCAAAAAACCATCATAGGAAACTATGTTGTCAGCAATACTTGCCATTTCATTTCACCGAGCACACATTGGATGATACATTCCAAACTTGGAAAGACATGTACAAACACCACCAAGAAATCATTGACTTTCAATAAGCTTTATTTCATAAAATCATCTCATGTCCAACAACATCGACTACCAGCAACAACAGCTTCCTCACACTCACAAGCAACGAGCAACCTGTGATGTCCACAAAAAATTTTGACCTCATTAATGACATGGACTCTTACAAAAAGACAAACAACCTCCACACACTCCAACAACCTAAACAAACAACTCCATCAAATGAGTTGTACTGCAAAATTATGAGGATCATGAACCCTGAATAGCGGCTCATTTTAGATGACATTATGCTCAAAAAAGAAGAGACCCATGTAAACAAATTTGCATGTTCATATCAAGGAGTGTAGGAGTAGGTAAGACCTTTGCTGCAACAGTAATAGCAAAAGCATTGCATCGCTACTATTCGCATAAAAACACAATTAACGTCAACCTGCCAAAAGTCTTGCTGCCACCATACACTAGAAAGGCAGCATGAACAATTGGTGGAAGCACGATACATGCACCCCTTCAATTGCCTTTTTAAAAATTTCGTACACAAGCCTTTCAACAAAAAAATGACAGCTTCTAGCTGCACACTTCTAGCTGCACAATATAAAGACGCATAAGCGATTTTGATAGATGAAATATTATTGGTTGGAATTAACACATTCCATCCAGCAGACATGTGGAATAGAGAGATAAAACATAACCATAATGAACCCTTCAATGTTATTGATGTGTTGCTCTGTGGTTATCTTTGCCAGGTAAATCCAAGACTCATGGATCTTCATCGAGCAATCGACAACTATGCTGGGTTCTTTTTGGAGATCACATGTCAACTACTACAAACTAGAACAATCTATGCGCCAAGAAAATATAGCATTCTTGGAAGTACTCAACAGGATCAAGACAAGAACACAAAGTGATGAAGATATCAACAAACTAAATAGAATGCACTTAAAGAACCCAGTAGATAAAAATAGTGTCCCGCACTTATTTTACACAAACTCTACAAAGAACAAGCACAATGAATCCGTGTTCGTCGAAAACCTACCCAATCGTCCACACATTCTCCCATCAACCAATGTTAGACAAAGGACTTGCAACAAAACAATAACTATCCCAGTGGACCCCAGGAAAATGTGTGGGCTACACAGTGAGCTATGCCTTAAACCTAGTATGATCATTGAAATATGGTATGGAAACCTTGACATTAATGATGGCATTGTTAATGGTGCAGATGGAATTTTCAGAGACTCCGATATCAAAAGAAGGCCATTTCTTGTGTGGTAGAATTCAATGACAAAAACACAAGTGCACAAACTCGCTAACGAAAACAAACACGTATACGATAACAACAAACCAAACATCTTGGACACCAATGCTACAAATCACTTGTGAATTTTAAGTTGGTAACAACCATGTAAACACAATCACACGAAAATAATTCCCGATCCAAGCTACAGTTGGTAGAACACTGATACACCGCTCGCAAGGGCTAACAATGGAAGCACTTGCATTTGATCTCATAGGAATCAAAACACATGGGCTTGTCTACACAACATTATCAAGAGTACGTAAGCTGGCCAATCTTTACTTCCTCTCCAAATTAGAAAAGCAACAAATAAAAATTGACCCACTAGTTTTACAATAACTTTCAAGGTTACGAGCGGAATCCAATTGGACATTCAAACAGATCAACTTCTGACAAAGTAACAACATTGGCACAACATTGCAAAGCCTGAACACATGGTCATCTCAATTTCACAAGAACGATATCTTGAACTCAAAAAAAATCCTATATGCAACCATCTTGTGCTTGCAAGAAACACACACACAAATAGAGTCAGCAATGAACCTGTCATTCTTTAATAGCATCGCTACATCAATAGGCCTAGGCCTAGCAACATATTTCCAAAACGATCTAGCTCTCTTGCAACAAAAAAGATTATACGAACAAGGCTGTGAATGCCTGCTTTTAATATTACAAACAAAATCGTATAAAGAATTAGCAATTGTCAACACATACAAATCACCAAGAACCAAAACACAGACACTAACTCAAAGTATCGAAACAATGTTAAACATGATACTACAACAAACATTGTAGGTGACTTCAACATCGACTACAACTCCAACGTAGCCCCAATGTTGAGAATCAAACAACTAATGCAAACCTACCGAATGCGACAACAGATAACAGTAGCTGCAACAATACATGGAACAACTATTGATCACATCTGGACCAACTCAATAGAAAAAAATACAAAATACGGCACAAATTACATTTATTGGTCAGACCATTCATTACTCTACACAACAATACAAACATAGGGGGGGAGGGGGGGGGGGAGAAATGACCACAAAAAAAAAAGGGAGTGTTCCATTCTCCACACAACATTATTCATACTTGGACAACATCAAATAACAACCTAAACATAAGCTTCCTGGGCAGGCCCACTGAAGTTACTTCACCTTCTTTTAAATATTAGAATGAACTTTATGAAGTCCTTTTCATCTGCATTTTTTTCTCCCCAAACTCTATAATAGTTGTTTCGTTTTCATCACCTTAAGGTTTCTTTGAAACTTTTCATAACATTTTCTACGTGTAACAAAGTGAAGAGATCTATGATCTAGAGAGCCATTGAAATGCTCAAATGGACCAAAAAATGCAAAGGTTTCCAGTCAACCAGCCAAGAAAACAAGAACGACTGAAAGGAGTAGGGAAAGTGGGGGGGTTGAAGCCTTTCCCCCTTAGAAAATGGCAAGCGCGCGAGCATCCAACGAGCCATTTTTTGAGTGGGGAAAGGCGACTCCCTCACCTTTCCCAACCATCAAAGGCTTGGAGAGGATGTTATAGGATGACAACCGTCACTTTTGAATGCCAATTCTGAAGACTTTTAGATCAGATAGTCCAGATTTCTATTCCTACTACCCAAGCCTTTAATTGAGAAACAAGATCCCCTCTGTATCCCAAGACAAACACAACAGTTCCTTGAAACTTTGGACATTCATATTAGTTGCTTAGTCAAAGTGCATACCCATACTACAACAAGCAGCTTGCATCAAGCCTTGCCAACTTTTTATCATTGTCCTTCATTCCCAATATGGAATCATGGGCTTGTTCTATTTCAATCGAGTTATCTGATTCTGAGTCCATACCCACCGCAGTGTCCATTGTCTCACTCTATTCCAAGACAAAGATCCATATCTAAGTTCTATGGCGACTTGTAACCATCACAGGAAACACCACCAAATGAGGGGCCCTTTATGTCCTAACTTTGTAAGAGGCGTGGGGACATACAATTCGAGTGAGCTCAGCCTCCCAATGGGAACGATGATGTGCTAAGCACTGACTACAACCAAAAGGCCAAAATATAGATTGTTGGCAAAGGAATCCCCTTGCTCCTCAGGTAATAGAAGGTCCCCACTGTTAGAAGCTTTTCAACAAATCGTAATATTGCTCAAAGTTTGACATGTGAAAAAATGATCAGCTAAAGAGCTCAATATTTCTATCAAATGTTCCCTGTTGCATGAGCTTTTTGTGCCATTAAAAGCCTCCTATTAGGTAGCTTTACACCTTCTTCTTCTTTTTTTAGCCCACATGGTAAATCACAAAAGGAGTTCTAAATCTCCACTACAGCACTATCTCTAACGAGGTAGTTCTAATAAAGCAATTTTGAAAAGCTATAAATAGCTTAACATGATTTCTAATATCTTAGTATCTAGCTGTAATATTTAATGCAAGTTAGAATAGTGTTTACTAGTTAGTTTAATCTTTTAGTTAGGTTCTTTGAAAACTTTGCCCCATGACCCCTCTACCCATGCACACAATTAATTAGACCAGTACGCCCATAACAAATGCAATCCTAGGTTTGATCTAGACAACTCAAGGTTTACCCAAATTAAAGCCGATATTTAGACCTCGATGTGCTCTAGCTAAGTGCATGTGAGTGCTAAAGATCACATCCCCCTCATGGTTAAACACTACTAGATCTTGATCTACCCTCATTAAGCCAAGCAACATTGCCCAACACACCAAGACTCACCCCCAAACCCAAATGGAAGATGCCACGATATACCATTGGAGACCCAACAAGTGTTAGGAAACCCTTGGGGATGTGTCTTTAAAGCATCATAAGTCTCATACAAATTTTGATAATTTTAATTGTAGATGGACGGCAATCCAGTAGGGACTCTTAACTAAATTGGCGCGAATTCCACATCATGCACTAGCTTCCAACGGTTAAAGTTAGTTAGCTCCTGTCTGAGAGAGGGCCCTATGTGGGTGTGCTCGCCCAGAGAGAGGTGAAGTAGTTGTGTCCTTTCTCACTGCATTTCTGCAAATTAGTTGGGAGTTGGCCAGAGCACATTGTCAAGGTCAATAGCTGAGGTGGTAGGCTTGGTTTTACGCCTGGGTTAAGGGCTAGTGAGGGCTAGATTTGACCAACCAGGATGGGGCAAGAAAGGGCCTTGACTGTCGACTTTACAAGGGTTCCATTAACCTGACCAGACCAAGTCAGGTCATCCAACTAGGCTTGGTCGATCATCCAACCAAACTTAGTTAAGTCAGTCGGCTAAGTCAATGGGTCAATCGACCAATCTACTACCTATAAATAGGGTCACTTGGCCTTGTGTGCTCGCCCAGAGAGAGGTGAAGTAGTTGTGTCCTTTCTCACTGCATTTCTGCAAATTAGTTGGGAGTTGGCCAGAGCACATTGTCAAGGTCAATAGCTGAGGTGGTAGGCTTGGTTTTACGCCTGGGTTAAGGGCTAGTGAGGGCTAGATTTGACCAACCAGGATGGGGCAAGAAAGGGCCTTGACTGTCGACTTTACAAGGGTTCCATTAACCTGACCAGACCAAGTCAGGTCATCCAACTAGGCTTGGTCGATCATCCAACCAAACTTAGTTAAGTCAGTCGGCTAAGTCAATGGGTCAACGACCAATCTACTACCTATAAATAGGGTCACTTGGCCTTGTATTCTACAAGTTATATAGGCGCAATTCCTCTATACATGGTTAATTTGAGCTGCAGTTCTATCTAGACTGAATTCATTCTACCAATGGCACAGTTCAGTCTAAAGTGGTGTACCAAGTTTTTGGAGGTTTTCTCAATCACAAGGCAGATTTTTTCCTGAAGTTTGTTGTGCATCTCCCATCTCTTTGCATTCGTATTTCTTGCTGTCTCAGCTCACATATCTTCCTGCTCTTCTCCGTTTGCATATTTTGCTGCACTTGGACATCGTATCAGAGCTCAAGGTTGTGTAAAGCCTTGGACCAAGAGAGCATACGAGGAACACAAAAGTTGATGTTGATTTTTGAAGGCGTGGGCAATTTGGGCAAAAGGATAACAGTGATGAAGCTGTTCTGAAGGCATGGATAGTTCCAAAAGAAGATGACTTGTTAAAGAAGGTGTATTGCAGGTGTGGACAAAAGGGAGATGAAGATTCATTGAAGGAGGTGTCATTGTAGGAGCTGCTTCTCTCTTTCTTCCCACCCGCCCCCCTTCTCTTCTTTCCCAACCACCCTAGTTTCTCATCTTTTCCACTCACCCTCCCTTTCATAAGAGCAAGCTTTTTCCCCCTGATATGGCAAGTCTGCTTGAAATGGCTGAGAAGCGAGTGACAATCCGTATTTTACCTACATTACAGATAGACCGTCAGTTGGATGAAAATAATTACAGAGAGTGGAGAGTGATGATGGAGTCAGTGGTGCAATCATACAACATTGCTGATTTTATTATAGTTGGATTGGATCCGCAAGAGGAGGATCTTGGCATCATGAATCAGAGGGAGCGGGAGATCTTGGCACAATTATGGCACCGGGTCAATTCTTGAGTGCATCATCTTCCTAAATTACCCTTCAAGTGATCAGTCATGAGAAGCACATGAAAAACAAGTTACAAGCACTTTCACATAAAATCCTTCAAGTAGGGAAGGAGATTTCTTTGCAACCCCCCACAGGGAAGAGGATTGGAAGCCTTGGTTGCCCTGCAGTAAGAAAAAGGGTGGAGCAAGGACAACGAAAATAAAGGAAAGTCTTTTGAAAAGAATTCTGATGCGAACCATGGGGCCTTGAAGGCGAGCTAGTCATGTAATCACTGTGGTGAGAAAGGTTCAATAATGGAGAAAGCACCTTCCACGGAACTACAACCAGGGTACCGATTAATCAACAAGCAACCGTGACATAGCATTTGTAAACGTGGAGATCATGGACAAAGTAGACCCATCTTCAAGTGGAGAGGCATCAAGTCATGCCATTGGAGAATCTCGAAAGTGGATTGTGGACAATGGTGCTTCCAAACACATACACATTCCCGAGGGCAATTTAGACCGGCGATGGCCTATTGTACTAGTTGATGGTGAGGGCATGGTAAATATAATTCCTGATGGAATAGTGGGGAACACGCCCCTTTTAAGGAATTGTGCAATTTGTATGAAAGTATAGTTTGCATTTCCTCTTAATGCACATGAACAAAAATTGCTTTATCTAAAGTAGTGATGTGTTTTGAAGTCTTTGAGCTTGTTGTTAATTGTGTGCACATGTTTTTTAACATCGAAATAGTAATGTCTTTTAATTGATATCTTAGTTTATTTTGAGAATTCATATTTGGATGATTTACCAAGCCCTTGAGCTTTGGTGTTGTGTGTAGCGTTAGGGCATTGCGTACGAGTTTTAATGCATTTGAACTTCTGCTAACTTTAATTTGTAAATGTATTCATCTTTTGTTAAAGATTGTGTGTGCTTGCTCAAGTAGGTACAAATGTACAAAAACAAATAAATATTACAAGCATGCCACATGCACATGCACACGTGTGCATTCAAGGTTTCTAAAACTTTGGCAATGGTCATGATTTTTACAATCTTGGGGTTAGCGTATAGATTTAAAAAGCCCAAAGGTTGTATCCACCCTAAATTTGAAAAGCCCAAACCTTTTAAGATACAAAAACCTTCAATCCAAATCCTTACATACATCGCTACGCATGTTCATAAGTGTGCGTATGTGCACGTCTGTGCGTGCGTGCATCTGTGTCCTATTCCATTCCTTATAATTCTTTTTCTTAACGATCAAAACTTTTCCATTTTTCTGAATTTGTTAGCTTGGACCTATTAGAGGCCCTCAACAAGTAGGAAAATATATTATATGGAGAAATTTTTCAAATGATAACATTAGAAAGAACATATTGTTTGTTCTATTCATGGAGGGATTGCAGTGTGCACTGACCTGGTCGGCATGGTACATATGGAGATCCAAATGCTTAGAGGCACTTGATGGCTCCCAGGTCCACTTTCCTCACACATTGGTATATTACACACTCTGATCGCCATTTGGTTAAGCATGCAAGGGTCTTCCCAAGCGGACTATCCTCCTCAAAGTGAAGTTGCTCCCCTTTTTCCTCCACAAGTTGGAGGTGGGACTTTCAACCTCCACCTTAGTGCTTTATGAGCCCCAGGTTGTTTACCCACTCAATGTATTTGCAGCTAAAGAACCACCTGTTTGGGTAAAGCCAATACTCAAGCTTTCGTTATGAAAGTAGGGTAATATTCTTGCAGAAATTTTTTAATGATTTTGAAAGTAGTCATTCCTTCTTGTCTAGTGAATGGTTTGGAGAGAGTGCAATCATACAACATATTTCACCCCGAAAAAATTCAAAGAAATTCTCAGAATGCACAAGCCAAAGTCATTTGTAACTGCTGCATATCGAAACTGGAAATGTGGCATATTTTGTTACTAATCACCCATTTGATTACAAGGTATGTTATTCCGTGAATTCCCAAAATTTGGGTTTTCATAAAATGAATCTTGTAATGATAACCTCTTGAGGTTAACCCTAATCCTAACTGTGTTGGAAAGGGCGCACAAGTCCTATGCCCAACAATTTGGATCGTAGGAACAAAGAAGAGTATAATACATCTATGTATCCCCGTGGAAGCATATCACCAAAATAATTGGGGCAGGAGATGAATTGGAATAATGGTGTAACATACAAAACTGGGAGAGACTGCAAAAAAGGAAATCACCCCATCCATGCATCTGTAACACCGCAGCAACCAACTGCGTGCTTATGCAAAGGTAACAAGCTCACTCTTGCCACTTTCCTATTGCTTGGCCCATTTTTACTCTTTCCCCTTTCTGAACACAAAATGAGAATCCAGAGTTGCTGACTGGATCTGTTTGTACTCCATTATTCTGCCCTGACACAGAAGCTGGAGCTTGAAACACAAGTACTACTGTGGAGCCCAGGTTGAAAGTAGCTACCTGAAGAGCAGTGAGGAAACCAAATTAGTCTCTCTCTCTCTCTCTCTCTCTCTCACTGGCACCACTTACAAGATTCGTCCGTGCCACCCTTCCTCTGCCCAAAACATGCGAGTCAAACAGACATGATCTTAGATTTTATGTCTCCCACGAAAGTCCATGTGTCGTGCAAATACACCATATGCAGAGGAAGTTGACTGCCCCCGTTTGTGTAAATCAATCCCTCTTAAACAATACATTCTGTATGTAGCTGGGCATTATTGTTGCAGACATTTTTATATATCAAGGCAAGAATTGTGAATAGTCCTATGAATATATAAAAATGTAGACCCTCGCCTACGATGATGATTTCTATTAGCGCAGTGCCATTTGCCTTCACCATTATATCCAGAGAACCACCAGAATCCCTCAAAAATGTTATAATAGGTCAGGGATTGATCAAAAGCATAAGTGTATGCTCTACATATATCCAATTGTCTAAACATAGCATACGCTCCAGCATTCAGACTCACAACCACTGCAAGGCATGACGCAAGGGCATATGAAAGGGAATTTTAGAAAAAACTCATATGGCCATCCTTATGACGTATGCACGGAAGGAAAGATCCACATATTTCCAAACTTAACATTTCCTGTGTGACTGTGTGATAATCGTGCCAATCCAGTACCTCAGCACCCTTTTGAATAAAATACCCTGAGCCTTCTTTGCCATACATCCGTACATCCGGCGAGCCCACAGTAAAAGGAACTGGTCTTCGACAATTGGTCTTTAGATCAGGTTCTATTTTGAGCTGCAAAATCACTCATGACACATATTTTGTGTGTGTGTGTGTGTGTGTGTGAGAGAGAGAGAGAAGGGGGGGGGGGGGGGGGGGCAAATGATGATGAAGAAGCAGCAGCAAAAATGGGAGAAAGAGAAAGCCAGGAAGGTATGGGAAAGAGGTGGGAGCAGGGGTTGTTTAGGTTTGGGGTTGTAATCATTATTCTTGCGATACAAAAAAAACCATATTCATGACTTCTAAACAAAACTACAAAGTATATACTTGTGTTATCCAAAAAACTAAGCATGCTCAAGAGAACACATTGCTACCTCTATCGAACCCACGTTTAGTGCACCAACAGCCACTAGAGCCATATAGCCTTGTGACCACTTGCCTTCAAGTACGACCTGGAAATCCATGTTGTAACTATCAGCACAATATGAAAGTTACAATTGCTAATGCCCAATGAATCTACGCATATATCAATAACTAAAGTAACTTTCTCCAACCCTAACAAATTGTATTAAAGCCAATCGCTCACGTCTACATATGGAAGCTTGGGATTGTAATTTTCTCAAATGCAAGCTTGATTAATAACTTTATAACAATTTGAAATGTGGTGCTGCTTTAAGCAAGGGAGAGGATTGGATTAAGGTTAAAGAGCTGAAGCTTCTTCATTATTATATGTGTAGCATACCCACTGCAAAAGATGGCACATCATATAAACTAATTTTTCTTTCATGGTGATTTGTCCTATATATCAGACAGAAGTCAGACGAGTTCAGATGCAGACTATTGTTGAACATAAACATGGCAATCTTATTGCAGTTTCCAAGTACCCTCTATTTGTAATTCTTAGGTAACACTCATTTCTAGGTAGCATTGTGACACGACTAAAATTGTCCTAGGAAAACAATTACTCCACGAGTGTCCGCCGCAGTATCCATGAGATTTTGGCCATCTACTTGCTGTTGACCCTCTGTTGTGCGTTGGCATTCATGTGATTCAATAGGCATCAGAGACAAGTGTTGTGTGTCTGTCTGCGTGCATATGTGCAGGCATGCGTGTGTGGGTGTTTGTGTACACACACAATGGTCATTGGCATCTCGATCAATGGGATTTCCTTTTTGGCTGCACTGATGACACTTTGCCTAGCTGCCCTTTTGTCTCCCGCCTGCTTCTTGACTGGAAGCATGTTCTTTCTCATCTGGAATGGAATGGTCGGCAGTCTTTGCTTGGGAATTCGTTGAGAGCTGAAAGCATTCACTGGTCGAAAGTCTTTCAGCCTCCCTTGGCTTTACAGAAACCTCGATGTTTCTACTTTGTCTCATTTAAAGGCATCACCTCAGTTGCTGATGTTATTAATGATGCTGGTACTGTGCTCCCTTTTTCTCTGGCAGCCACCAGATATGGATTGGGCTCTCATTATTGTCCTTTGTGGCAACAAATTACTTCTATGCTTTCGCCTTTTGTTCCGATTCCTCCTTTGGAACTCCAGGACCGGCTGAAAGATTGGACTTTGACTTCTCCAAGGTCCTCTTCTCGTCCTTTGAGGCTATCTCAGATTATTGTGCCTACATTGTATAAAATCCTTTTGCCTCAATCTTGGGTTTCAGAGAGAGGTGATTCTGTTTGGCGAATGCGTCTCCCAGCCAAGTGGTGGAGGAAAAGATTACATCAACTTTGGACCTATAAAGTATCGCTTCGGCAACAGGTTTTCTTTTGGCGAGTTCTTTTGGGAGTGTTTCCATCTGAACAGCTATTAGCTCATCGACACATTGCTCCTACACTTAGCCACAGATGTTCTGCTTCTTCGAAGACTGTGCCTTACTTGTTTTGGCATTCTGTGCTCTTGTGAGTTTTTTGATATGCTTCGACAGCACCTGCGAGCAAGATTCCCATCTGTTCCGTTTGGGAAGTTCTTCTGACTATTTGGGTTTCATCCATCCAGACCGGAGTTTCATCTTTTCTTCATTTGGGTTCACTACTAGGCACTATGGACTTTATGGACATATAGGAATTGTAAAGTCTTTGGTGATCCTACTTTCTCTCTGTTTGGCTTTTTCAGGCGTTCTCTACAGCAATCTTTCTTTGATTGCTTGCAGACCCGCTGCATAGATCATGGGATCGTTTTGGCATATACTGAAATTTTCAGTTGATGTAATTGTAGCACCTTGTTTTGAGGTTGCTACTCATGTAATATAATCAATCAAAGATTTCACCCCCCAAAAAAGTTTGTGTACACACACATAAACAGCTAGCACTGCAATTTACTGTGTGCATACAAAACATGTTTTGATCTCCATAACTGAACCCACCGTCTTTTCAAAACTTGTGCAATTCAAAGCATAACATACCAGCCATTCGAGTGAAATTCCTTGCGCTATTCCCAATCAAACGATAGGAAAAAGGAACATGCATGGATGGAATATCCGCTCCGCCCCCCCCCCCCCCCCCCCCCCAAATGAGTGGGTAGAATAGTTTCTTGTTGTTGATGATGTTGCTGAACCACCTGTTCCTTATCAGCCAATCAGACCACATATTGTTCATTGCTGGAACAACAGCTGGGCATTTTGTGCAACCTGCCAATTTTCTTTCACTGGAGAAGGGGATACAAATGCAAGAGGTGATTGTGACTCAACAGATGTAGCCACAGAAATCTCACATAGAAGGGAGGATCTGGCGGTTTGGGACTTAGCTATCCCTAGTTTCGACCCTTCATATGGCTAAATTAGCCGAGCTGTCCCAAAAATCAGCTTTAGTTGCTTTTTGTGGCTCATCCAAAATTGGAACATGCAAATCAAGAAAAACATTTTAGTTTCCTTCATTCTCAATTGCTAGCCCCTGTTAGACCCCAATCAAGGCCAAAGGAGCACACCACTTTACTTCAAGCCTGTCCTAGCTTAAAATAGCCCAGGCCCCCAAAGCAGCCACAATTGCACCAGAAAAGAAGAGATTTCCAAACAAGATGGCATCAGCCTAATTTGGCCAATCTGCAGCACCAAACAGCCATTGCATCTTTCGTCAATCAATTGGTTGCAAGCGTTCTCAGGGTAATTGACAAACTTATTTCTCGGATAGAGCAGAAGCTTCGTGTCCACCTTCAACGGGAGGCAACAAGAGTAGCTATGATACCTCTACTATGTCCTTACCACTAACTCATGAACTAACCACTTCTCCTTACAAGAATCATGCAGTGGAGCATAAGAGTCAAGACGTCTACTATGTCCCTCGCACCACTAACTCATGAACTCACCATCTCTACTTAGAAGAATCATGTAGTGGAGCATGGAGTCAAGACATCTAACATCTGACACCCAACAATAAAGCTAGGCCAAGCTCACCCCCAACCTGGAAGACATGGTCTCACTGAGGGTAGAGCTACCAAGCAATGAGCTTTGGCGTTCGATACCACCAACGTACCACCAACGTACCACCAAGACATCGTGACCAGCCTGAATAAATCATTACCCTAAATAATGAATCTATCCTTTGATTATATATAGCGAAATGATGCTTTGTTAAAGCCTCATCTCCTTGCTATATTTTGCTAGGTACTAAAGCAAACCCTTATTGACTTCTAAGTAGCAGTCTGTTCTTATGTCCTCAACTGCTTGAGTCCAATTTTAAATCGATACCTAGCCTTACCCTAGGCCCAGCTAGCTTTCGACATTACACCTACGTATGTACATTTTTGCCGATGAGGAGACATAGAGACCACATTGTAACAACCCCTAGCACCTCATCACCTCTTCTTTCTGGGCAAAGGACGTGCCAATTTAGACACATTGCATACATCCGTCCATAAAAGAGCAAGCATGCTGTTATAAAATTCATGTCGCTTTAGCAGTTGATGCGTAAAGCTCTTAGAAAATTCATGTTTCTTTAGCTGTAACTCATGAAGTTCTTAGAAAAATTACTATGATGTATCTGCCAAAAAAAACAGCTTAAGTTGCTTTTTATGGCTCAGCGAAAATGGGAACATGCAAATCAAGAAAAAATGAAGAGGCATTTTAGTAATTTTTCTAGAACTAGGCCTGAATCCAATGCATTTTAGATTGTGACAACTCCCTTTGAAAAAACTTAGAGCTATTCATTTCATCTATTGCAAGATCAGCCTGTTTTCTGGACTTGTCCCTCCCTAGTATAATTTTGGCTATATAAACTTGGAGGAGAGAGTACATAAACAAATAATGCAATCTTTTTTAATTACAGCCTCTATTAAATCGCAATTGACAATCAAAGCCAAATTTAACAATCATTTTCTAATGCGTGCAAGTTAACACATTTGAAAGACATTAGGTTGATATTTTAACAGGATTGCAAAAACATGCAGTATCTGAGCTCCTGCATAGGCAAAAGCCTCCTTTGATTGCAACGTCAGCTTGTTTCAGATATCTCGCTAGCAGTGGCAGATCGTAGAAAGTTCCTAGATCCCTGAAACTAAGCCTTACTCTTTCATTCCCAACATATAAGTTTCTGATTGTTTGTGTAGCACGCTCGTTCACAGGAAACAGATGCCCTGCAAGCAATACATGTCGACCACTTATCAATTTGGTGGCCAGTCAAATCAAATCAGAACCAATGATTTTGAAACAAGAAAGGAAAAATATATATAGCCTAAGATGGCTCAGGATCCTCACATATTGTGTCACTTCATTTGGATGTTTTTCCTGCCTTCTTCGTTTAGAATTATTTCTCATACAATTTTTCCCATGCCAATACACTTATATCTAGATAAGAACAAGGTGTAAACCTTCCATGTCTATTGTACCCAGCTATCATAGCAACATTGAATCAAGAAGTACAGTAGCATATCACATAAATTTAATAGGATATTTTCACATACAATATTGCTGTTCTCTGGACTACAACAAATACATCTGCAAGTAGAGGGTATGTTACCAGAGAAATGTCTGCGATAAAAAACGTGCCAATCGGCTGGTGAATGAACTCGATGGTAATCTCCTGGCCCCAGGTACAGCACACAGAAGAAAAGGCCATTGACCGGTCTGCACATCCAAACTAAAATCAGTTATAGCCAAGCCAGCCATTGTACAATTTAAATTATGAAGGAAAAGCAGCACATCTATGTTGATTTCATGTGAACCATTTGTTACAAACAAAGCTATAAACTCTATCTAAGCAAATTAGACATCACTCATTGATAGAGGGTCATCCTCCATGACAACTCAGCCGTGAGAAAGGGAGAAGGCTAATCAAAAAGTAGTTCACATTCTCTTCGTTCAAGCTACAACTGGCATAGACCATGGGATAAACACATGCTCTGAGACATACATATCTACCCATGCACACTTGAAAGTCTTTGTGATGTCTTTCTGACAATCTCTTCATCCAAGCTAGAATTGCTTGTAAAGACTATAGAATTTCATTTTAGACTAACTATCTACTTACATGCAAGCATGCGCATACACCCTCATCTCTCAAATCAAATAAGTATTTCAACTCACCCTTTGAGAAGGAAACATAGGAATTGCTTACATTAGAGAACACACACACTTTTTTTTTTTTTGGGAAATCTTATATTTCTGTGTGGAAAACCTCAAAAAGAGGTAAAAACCCACCAAATAAGTACAAGTAAAAAAAATTTACAAGTAAAGCCTCAGAGCAAAAGTCATGACGTAGCCAAGTAAAAAGTTACATATCAAGCTAGAGGAGGATCAAACACATCCTCCAGCTTCAAATTATTGCCCTATAAAAACTGATGCAGTGATGAAACCGCTGTTTTTTGCCCTTGTGATTCTTCTTGATATAGGCTGGTACCCGAATTTTATGAATCACAGGGTCAAAAACCTGTTGTAACATGGGATGAAAAGATTCCTGTAAAAAAGACACTTCTACATCCCGAACAGAAGAAGACTCTGGCACAAGCATCAGAGGCAAAGGAGCTAGATCAACATCTGTATCCTCCGACGAAAGAGCTGCATCTGATAAAGCAAGACTCGGCATTTCAGCTTCACTTCAAGGATCAACCTAAGAAAGAGCATGTGCAACATCCTGTATGATCCCCTCTACAAGGGACACATCCATATCTAGAGGAGAAGGAGGCTGATGATGCTCAACGGGAGTCGGATCCTGAACTTCTTCACAAGTGAAAGATTAACCTGTGATTTTTCTACCTTCCTCCAATAATGCTTCGAAGCTATAAAAGAGGGCTTATCCAGTAAAGCCTTAGCAGAAACCGAAGGAGAAGGAAGAGTAAACTTTCCTGTTGAAGGAGGAGTAGGAGGAGTGGCCATGGAAGCCGAAGAACAAGCGCGTGCAAAATGACCAACCTGCCGGCACCGATAACATTCTGTAGGAAAAGAGACAATACAGCCTCGGATGAGCAAATCCCAAATCAAGATCCAGAGTAGAGGGCACGGGCTGCATCATATCCCATAAAATACAAAGGCGAACATCCCGAGTATCCTGCAAAAACTCCTGTCTCGGAACATGTAGAGGCCTCCCCAAAAAAGCTGCAAGAGTAGGATTCGGACAGTGAGTTAGAAGAGAGGCAGACGGATCAAATAGTGAATCGCAGGGCATCACATAAGCAAAGAAAGCAGCCCGATGAATACCAGCACGACTGACAAGTCGCTCCACCACATCAGTCGAAGAGCAGTGAGCATAATAAAAACCTTTGCCCAGAAAGACAAAGGAGGAAAGACAATCCTAACCCACTGCAACTTCAGCCCACAACGAAGTTGAGCTGCAGATAAAACCCTGCCCATAAAGTAGAGACAGACCCCAAACTACTGAGCCTGTCGAAGACCAGAAACCAAAACGGTAGAGTCCAAAGAACAAACAAGCTGTAAACCCGATAAAGGAATATCTGTGACACAAGCAAAACACATCTGGCGAAGAAGGTCTAGTTGAAGAAAGACGAAGGACCATCCGCGATATCCAACTTTGCCGATTTAACCAAGGTGGAAGGAGGCAAACCACCACGCTTCCGCCGAAAGAAGACACGTGCAGCACGAGCAGAGGCAGAAGGGGGGGCTGAAGCAGGGAGGAAGAGACATCAGGAAAAGACTGCACAAGACCCGGCATAAGAAGAGCAAAAGGCTGCAGAGACAGAGGGAAAGATGAATTTGGTGCGGAATCTGGCTGTACGGACATGGGAGCAAGTACAGAAGAAGGAAAAAGAACGGGTAAAGCAGCCTGTATGGAAGGGGGAGCCTGTACGAACAATAGTATAGCCTGTACGGATGACCGTACAACAGGTACGGCCTGCGCAGGAGCAAAGGAAGGGGCAAGTGCATACGAAAGATGTACAAGGGCTGACAAATGGGGTACGGATGCAGGCGCAGTAGCAGTAGCGGGCTACGGGCAAGGTACAGGGACGGGTGAGGGAGGGGCTGAACTCGCCATCGCACCTCTCTCTCTCTCTCTCTCTCTCTCTCTCTCTCTCACACACACACACACTTTTTTTTTTTTGGTAATATACAGTGAAGTATATTTATATGCTCATAAATTTACATGATGGGAGGTCTCCGAAATGGAGAGTATCCCAAAGATCAGAAACATAAAAAGAAAAGCTCTATGCAAGAAGCATCCATATCACCCTCATGGCAGGCATCATATAAGGATTGCCGCAATGAGGCTCGGAAAGATTCATATGACTTGTGAATCTGCCGACCCAAGTATGCCAAATTATGCTCACTCCAGATTGTCCAAAGAGCCCAATATCTTACCCAAGAGAGAAATAGTGAGTATTGAGACAAAGACCTCATAAATCTGCCAAAGAGCCAGAAATGTTTCCCAAATCTGTGACTCGGGAAACGGAGCCGAAGATAATCTGAAATTGTCCTGAGGAGGATCCTAGAACACAGGCTGTGCCAAAGCAAATGAAGAACAGTCTCTGAAGGAGCCTGACATCTTAAACATGTGGATGGTGCGATGCGACGTTTAGCAAGTGTGAACCCCACTGACAATGTGCTTGTCATACATCTCCAAAGAAAAAGTCTTTGTTTCAATGGCATTTTACACTTCCATAACATCCCGAGATTCTTCCGCCACCATGAGAGGGGCTTCCTTATATGCCACAAAGAATTAGCATATTGCTGAATCCATGGAGCAGGCTGAAGAAGCCTGTAGGCTTTGATCGAGGTTAAGGCAGGAAGAGGAACAGGATGAATGCATGTAGCAGAGGGTTGCAATTGCCAATCCGTAAGCCTGTCTATGTCAGCCACAGGAGGAACAGGTAGAAAAGGATGTAATAAATCAGCAATTTTCTTCCATATAGACCTATGATGCATTCCCAATGCATAGGAAGCAGTGGCCTGAGGAAAAGATAAGACATAGCCCTGATCATCTACCACATCATGTATGTATCTAATTCCCAATTTCATGAGATTGTATGCCCGAACAGGTTCCTGTAAAGTGAGTGGAATGTCAAAGATGGCACTCCAATGAATACTTTCTTTCCTCATTGAGTTTGTCCCCGAGCAATTATCAAGAGCCCATTTGACCTTAGAAAGTACTTGTTTCCAGTCAAGTATCAGAGTAGTAGAGAAAGGACATCGAGGTATCTTCCCTACAAATCTCCCAATGACAACCTCCCAATGATCAGTAATCCAATGACCATAAGCACAAGTCCTCATATTGACACACATGGATGCTAGCATACAAGTCCATGGCTGTTGTTGGCGGAAAAAAGTATGCAGCATAGTCGCCTTCCTTGCAAGTACATGATATCTTATATTGAGGACATTAAGTCCACCATGCATCCTAGGGGAGCACACCATTTCCATCTTCATCAGTCTCAATGCTTTCACAGCAGTTTTTGTCCTCCATAACATCTTCATAGCTTGAGACATAAAGGCTGAAATATCCTTGGAGGATCAATGCAACAAAGGCAAATAGAACTGGACATAGGACATTACAATGGACTGTACTATTCTGAGCCTGACATGAAGAGGCCAAGTAGAAATCTTCCAGTATTCCAGTTTATGTTGAAGTCTTTGGAAGATCCATTTTAGCTGCTGCTTCCTGGTGATATGCCATCCTATGGGATATCCCAAATGCCTAACTACATCTTTGGAATGCACCACCTGACCTGGCCAAAGAATAGAATGCCAGTCACATTGTTTCAGGGGAAGCAATTTAGATTTGTCAAAATTGACATGCAATCCCGTTGCCAAACCATACAATGAAAGAGTGGTCATAAGCATGTGAACTTCCCGGGGAGAATTCTGTGGCATAAAGAAGGAATCATCATCATATGCTCGTGCCAAAAAAGATGCAGCCCGAGGGATTTTAAGACCAGTCATCTGTCCTGTGTTTGTAAGATGATCAAGATATATTAAAAGGGGATGGGTCGCAATGGCATAGAAGAGAGCACTAAGAGGGCAGCCCTGTCTAACTGATCGACCCAATGTCCATGACCGAGACCAATGACCCCCAAGAATGCACTAAGAAGTAGAGCCAGAATAAAGCCAGTAAACTGCATTTGCCATCTTGGGACCAAAGCCCAACTTTGTCATGATTTGAGAGAGAAAATCCCATTGAACAGTGTCAAATGCCTTAGCAATATCCACCTGCAATATAAGCACATCTTGATGCGAATACTTAGCATATTCAATTGCAGTCAAGGCATTGGATATATTGTCATGGATTTGTCTTCGCGGCACAAACCCATACTGATGAGGATGTAGTCCCGCATCCAGTATCCTGTTAAGCCTATGCACAATCATTTTGGCAATGAGTTTGTAAACTACAGGCATCAAAGTAATAGGCCTCCAATCTGACATATGGTCACACAAATGTTTTTTGGGCACAAGTTTGACTATGCCATGCTTCCAAGAGTGCGGCGACTCATTTTCTTGCCAGGCAACATTGATCATTTGCAAGAGGACTTCTTTCAA
The DNA here is from genome assembly GCF_047967505.1 of Dipteris shenzhenensis. Lineage (NCBI taxonomy): Eukaryota > Viridiplantae > Streptophyta > Polypodiopsida > Gleicheniales > Dipteridaceae > Dipteris > Dipteris shenzhenensis. The sequence continues at coordinate 13,329,992 of NC_141620.1, read as the reverse complement.
ATCATCCCAAAAAGAAATATAAAATTCCACTGTAAGGCCATCCCAGCCAGAGGACTTGTATTTGCTGAGGTGGAACAATGCATTATCAAGTTTTGTGTCAGTAAAAGGTCTCTCCAAGGTAAGAGCATCATCCATTTCCACTATTCCAGAAACATATTGGAGAAATTCAATCCTAGCATCAGTCATTTGATTTGATGGGGAACCAAGAGCGGAGAACAATTTCTGAAAATAATTTTCGCATTCATCTTGGAGATCAGAGAAAGAGTGCGTCCAAGAGCCATCTAGCTTCCTTACCCTTAGACATGAGTTTTTCTTTCAAGTAGCATGCAAGCCCTGGAAAAAGGCTTTTGATGAGCAGCCCTTATCCATGAGGGGCTTCATTCTTGCCCTAATCTGCCATTTGTGCAATTTCCTCTGATCATTAACAGTCAATCTAAACTGAGCATGTGAAAGGGAATCCTTTTCTAAATCAGAGAGAGGCCTTAACTGAGAAAATTCAGTCAATTGTTGTGCTGTCCTTTTTGCCCATTTAACCTCATTCCTCCATTTAGTCATATGCCAGTTGCCATACTCCCTAATGACATTCTGCATACAAGAGACAAAACCGTCCCAAGCATAATTCATGTCCTCCTGGGCATGCAAAGGCAAGGGATGAATTGCAAGTCTGATCATTTGCTGGAAATAGTGATGTCGGAAATAAGCCTGATTAACATGCAATAATCTACTCGAAAGGGGTGGCAAATCATCCAGAGGCATGCCAAGCTGCAAATTCATCCACAATGGGGCATGATCTGACAAGCCCAATGAGAAATCTATAAGGAGATGAGGGCTAAAATCTGCAAATTGTTGTGGGTAAAACAAATACCATCTGTCAAGCCTTGCCCAGTATGTAGTAAGTGCATTATGATGAAAAGTATATCCAGGCACTGACCCTTGGAGAAGCAGCCATAAATCTTCAGCCTGCACAGAAAGAAGCATGCTATCCCATTTTTGCCTTTCCAATGATAGCATATGAGATCTTGAAGTGGTGTTATCTCTTGACAGAGGGGAATTATTAAAATCTCCACAGATGAATGCATTGGATCTCCATGGATATCTGCATAAAGAATCCCATAATGAAGCCCTCATGGCAGAGGTCTAGGAAGCATAGACTGATGCAAACTCAAGAATATCACCATTGACATTACATTGTATGACCATCCATCTGCCATTGCTGTCATTGAAGGCTAACTGAGGCTCCAGCTCATGTCTAACCAGTATGCATACACCTGAGTAGGTAGTGGTACCAGCATAATATATATCATAACCGCCAAAATAACCATGATGACCAACCATGGAGTGTTGATTATGCTCTTGCAAACAAACAATATCACACTACACACACTAAGAGAACAAACACACTCTCTCTCCCTCTCTCACACACTAAGAGAACACACACACACTCTCTCCCTCTCTCACACACATGGGCGCATGAGCATTAGTTCATAATTCACTAATGCCTTCATTATTTATGTAGTTGAAACATGCAAACAAAAAAACTTATTCTACAAAATCTTTGGAAACCGTACAGAAAAAGAGAGAGAGAGAGAGAGAGAGTCTATCCACTCTATTTTGCATCGCAAGGTTCTAGAAAGTTAATTCTTCAGAAAAGCAAAGGGTAGAGAAGATCACAGCTTTGCAGCTATCTGCTGAACAGGTGTTCCAGTACTCTTAGATGCTTTTTGTTGAAATTTCTGATATTTTACTTCATCAGTTCCAGCACCTTGCAGCACCAAGTCCTTTGAAACTGGCAAAAGCGGAGGTTCTGCTCCAAGTAGCGATTTAAGGGAAAAGGAGAACCCTTTAACTTGCTCTATGACAAGGCCAGGTCCTCTTACTTGCCCATATCTCAGCACAACACCATCCACAGGACTAACCTGTTGCTCATTCATAAAAAGAAACAAGAAGAAACATCTCAGACATTCATAACAGCACCAAGTCGGCATCGATACACTTCACAAAACAAATGAAAAGCAGGAACACAACACAATTTTCAATCACTTATAGAGACAGACTCAAAAAGCCAAAACAAGACTTTGCACAACAAGTTTGGTGCATACATATAAATAATGAAGTAAACAACAAAAAACATCCATTCTATGCCTCATTCGCATAAACTATTGCCACAGATAAGGTCATTTACATGGATAAATCAGACACTAATAGAGGTTTTGAGTGTCCATCCCATTTTTACAATATCAAGCCATAAAACATGCGGGTAAAGGCATGCTGTACCTCTTCCTTTGGTTATGATGTCTTCTAATAGGGACAGCTAAAAGCCGCAGATTGCTTGGACCCACAGGGTCCAGCGTTTGTGCAACCATGTCTTTTCAGTATGGTTTGGTTCCCCCTCGGATGCTATGGCTGAGGCTGAGAGTGTATGAATAAGGGATGTGTGTTTCTCAATTTAACTGATAACAATTAAAGAAGGATCTTTTCTAACACACACCCCCTAAAACCAGAAAAATCATTTGTTGCACATGCAGCTAAAAGCAGAAACAAATCACATTCCCTTAAATTTGTTTAAACTTATGTGATAATTTGGAATGCAAAATTGTAACATCTAATACCTTTCCAATTTCTGTCTTGTGGCAAGACAATCTCTTGTACATGTCTTTTTCCCCAAGGCCAAAAAAATACACATTTCACCCACTCTAGCATATAGAGAAAATATGAAAAATAAACCAGAACCCCAAAAAAAGCCGGAAAAACAGAAAGACCAAAAACTTAAAAAACTTGTATGAATACAAAGCAGCTCGATGTGTGGCATCTCAGGCATTTAACCAGATAAGAAGGCCTGATATTTCACTTCAAATATTGGCAGTTACTTATGAATTCCTCCTTTTTACTGAACTTAATTCATATCATCGATGCTTCCTCAACAGAACATCCACCGCTTCCCATACTTTCTAGAATGTGTAGAGCCCAAACTCGCCTTTTACCTTTACATTCACAGACAGCCCACCCAGTGACAAAAAAAATGGAACCAAACAGTAATCAAACGAGTTAATCTATTTATAATACATAGGGAGTGGTTAAGGCTGTTTTTCTCTCCACCACTCTTCCATCCAGAACACCTTGCTGCACAACATTTTAGCCCCTACCTTTTGCCTCTCCCTCCTTTGCTGCTGCATCCTCTTCTCTCTGCTTCCTCTGCACAGCTCCACCTCTTTGTATCCTCACATCCTGCCCTCCTTGTCATCCTTCCTCTATTGTGTTGCTGTCTTGTGGCAGCACACCTCATCACTGCACCCTTCTGTGTCAACTCCCTTCACTCCTTGATTGCCGTTCCCCATGCCTCTGCCCCATTTCACCTCACACTTTGCAGGACACCTCGTGACTGCACCCTTCTGTGTCAGCTCCCTTCTCTTCTTCGTTGCCCTCCCCCATGTCTCTCTCCCATCTCAGCTCACACTTTGATCTCAGCCAAACTTTACCTTGATACCCCTCCTTTGCGCTTTCTGGCTCCAGCACCTAAGCACTCCCATTCCTGTGCACACTCTCCTGCCATCTCAATTCCTTGAAGCTCCTCTCCTCATCCCTCACCTTGATACCTTCTGCATGGATATGCCCCAATTATCAGGATATTGTCCTTTGAAAAAAAGGCAAGGAGGTATGGGATAAGCTAGAGAAACTATTTGGTAATAATATTAACAATTTCAAGGTGTTTCTCAAGCAAGAATTCTTTAGTCTGAAAATGAATGAGCTTAAGACTCCATTTTTCCACAACTTGTTAACTTAAAAAGTAAATGTCAACAAAGACGACATGAAGGATGTTCCTTTATCTAGTGAAGAAGGGATTTCAAAATATTATGAAACCCTAACTGTATTACGGGTGGCCTGAGAAAGGTGATTGCAGTCCTCATAGATGAAGATCGCCGCATCAAAGTTGAGCAAATAGTATGTACAATGGATGTAAGTTGTATCTCTATCATACAATGTATTTACCTTGGATAGTTTTATTTACATATATACATACATAGTACATACCTATGGATATAGGAGTTTATTTCTGGCACATCTAGGGTGCATTTCTGTTAGAGGTCATCTCCTTATGTCACCATGTAGAGAGAGAGGTCCTTGCTTGTGGGTGTGCCCGCCCAGTGAGAGGCTAGTGTAGATAAGCGAGGGCCTGAGCTGTGGGAGTGCCCACCCCCTGTGAGGATAGGTGTTCACCCCGTGCTGGCCCGTATTCATGCCATAGTGGCTGGCCATATGGAGGCATGCTGTGTTGCCATGTGGCAGCCCCTTCAAAGGCGCCTAGGGACTTGGGTGTGCCCGCCCCCTGTGAGGATAGGTGTTGACCCCATGCTGACCTGTATTCATGCCATAGTGGCTGGCCACGTGGAGGCATGCTGTGTTGCCGCGTGGCAGCCCTTTCAGAGGCGCCTAGGGAGTCAGCTCCCTGAAGAGCTGGTCGGCCATGGAGGAGGGCAGGGCAGTCAGCCCTCTAGGGGCCTGGCCGTCGGCCCTCTCTGGCAGGGCTGCAGCCCATACAAGGGCCTTGTGCAGCCCTAGTTATAGGTCTGGGGGTCGGCACCCTAGAGGCCTCTAGTCAGCTGGTGGGTCGGCCTCTATGCAGGCTGGTCGGCCAGCCTGCTGTACCTGACCAGGGAGGGGCTGGGGGGCTATATATAGGCCCCCCCTCAGCCCTCTTTGTAGCATCCAGTGGAGCAGCATAGCCAGCTCAGTTGAGCAATTCTGGAGCAGCTGTGCCTGCCCTGTAGAGGAGTCCAAGGGCAAAGGTGTGGTGCAGTTCATCCACTCTCTATGCCTTCGTTTGTTGTGGTTGTCAAGCTGTTTGTCAGAGCTCTCGAGCAGCCTGTTGGTTCCAAGGTTTTCCCCCAGTTGTAGCAGGGTTTTCTCCAGAGATCACTTGCAGTTCTCCTGTGCCTCTCTCTCCTTTCTCTCCTTCTTGTGTGAGGCATGCTATCTTTCTCTCTCTCTCCCATTCATTTCCGCTGCACTTCTCACAATTTCATGTACTGCATGATGCTTTTGCTCCCTTGAGTATTTTCAGGGAGGGTCTTTCATACTTAATTGAAGCCTATTTCTTGTGTGTTAGATTGTGTGTGTGTGACACACACACACACATGTATATATAATGTTTCTTAAGTTTAGGAACTTCAGATACTCGAACCTGAAACCCTTCTAACATCTCATCCTGATGTACCTAACAACCATGCTCTACCCTTACAGTTAATCAATATATATCTAGATGAATCCAAGAACATGCCACTCATCCTCTAAAAACACAACAAATAATGCAATTTCAATCTCATGACAATCAGTCACGAGGTTGAAAACTATAGACTCCATCACGTATAGCAAGAACTAGCTACTATGACACCCGATTAGAGTTAAGTCATTTTTAAGTCAAACTTGATAGCTGACCTAGCCACGAGGTTGAAAACTATAAACTCCATGATAATCAATCACGAGGTTGAAAACTATAAACTCCATCACATATAGCAACATGCTACATTTCTCTTCAGGTGCAAAGGAAACGTATAAATATGCATCCACCGTAGTATTCTTACTTACCACTAGCACTAAGTTTCTATCAGTTCCCTTGGCAAAATGCAGCCTCAATCATGACAAAGGCTAGCAAAAACACAATAAAACATTGATTATCTTCACCACAACAATGGCCAACTCCATTTGAGTGATATATAATACGCATATCTTCATAAGCAAGCACTAAAAGTTCATGTTAAAGATGAATCGATCACCAATCCTGAAAGGAACTGAATCAAGAGTTTCAAGAATTTCAATTTCATCGACAAGATGCTCTCCTTGTACAAAACATGCATTCAAAAGAAATACACCTTTACACAATTCAAGCAAAAGAATAATATGTTACAAAAGTTGGCTACTAGACAGATACCAGTTACCAGACAGGAAGAATCAGGTTCAACAGGCCTGGAGCCTTCTTTCAAAGTTCTTCCAAAAAAATGTCGAAGAGAGGAGTAGTTCTGCAAATCCTCAGCAACCTCATCGAGATCTGAAATCCAAACCCAACGTCACAAAAGCCCTTTAATGCAGAGGGCAAAATATGTATGCAATACCAAGCCTGCATAAAAGTAGCAACCCCCTTTCTTAAGCATGCTCTAGTTACAGGCTGCAAGCTAAAGACAGGACCAGAGAACTGTATCCCAAAATAAATGTAATGTTGAAATTAACTGTGGCTCTACCTTAAAACAGAACGCACGTATAATCCCTTAAACCCTGTGAAAGATTTGTAAGAAACTATAGCTGACACCTTGGAAAATGACCTAAGTTCAGAGATAAACAATGTTGGCTTTCAATCCCCTATGGAGGGTGGAAAGTAGTCATATCATCAGCGTACAACAAAAGGCATATAACAGACCTGAGAGCAAGGCTCCTCCTGCTATAAGTCACTGACCCACCTGTGAACCCCCATGTGAGGAGGACAAGGAGGCAGTAGAGTAGGGTAGATACAGATCAGAAAATGGTAAGCAGGAAAGCACCAGTCAAGGCATCTAATTATATGCTGCCTGGGGGCTGGTTGGGGCCAATAGACTGACCTGACCTGGTCGGACATACAGTTGGAGGGTTGGGTGTATACAAACCCATGCTATCCTCCACTTTCACAAAGAAATGTATTATTGTGCACCAATGCTCAATGTTTGACATCCGCAGTCACCTTGCCACCTGTGTATCTTGTCATGCTTAGAGCAACCACCAAGAATAGTCCTTCAATCAAAACATTCGCCTTCAGTTCGTCCTTTGAGCTTGGTCCTCCTATTGATCTGCCTTCTTCAATCTAAAATATCGTACTATGTGTTCAAGCTTATTGCTAAAGCATTTTTATCTTTTCTTCTTGCCTCTGCTCTCTGAAGAGTCCCCTCCCTCATCTGGAGTCACTATCGATTTTCTTCTCCGGCTTACCTTGTCCATGCTTGCCTTTGTTGTTGTTGTTGCCATTTCCTTTGTCTGGTGTAACAAAAGGCATTCTCATTGCCATTATCTCCATCATGCTACTTCATTTAAAGCTTCCCTTGAAGCAAAGATGCGCCCAACTCGTTGAAAGTAATTGTCTTTGATCGTTCTCTAGCTGTGATGGACGTCATCAACCCTCTATAGTTCTTTGGAAGCTTACTTATCACAAGCATGGCCAATTAGTTATTGCCCACCTTGTGACCACCAACTGCCGCCAATGGATCCCTGAGAACCATCACTATGACGAGGTAGCCATGTATTGCATCTCGTCCATCATCCTAGTGAACAATTGATTCTAAACTTAATCTAAAGCATGAAGATCCTCCCTGTCTCATCAGTGTTGGATGGGAAGCAATGAGCAGGAAACAAGCAAGAAAGCAATGGAGTGTACTTGCAAATGGATAATGAGAAAGTACAGAAGTGGCCAATGTATGGCCCAACAAACTTAGGACTAAATGTCCTAACTGTACTAACTAGGACTAATACTAATTGTACTAACTGGTCCTAGAACGGTCATACCATGGGATGTGGCAACAAAGCCACTCTTGTACTTTCTCATTATCCATTTGCAAGTACATTCCATTGCTTTGTCAGCTTGTTTCCCGCTCATTGCTTCCCATCCAATGGTGGTATGAGAGCAGCCTGCATCCCATTCCTTTGTGCACACTTGCTTCTGCTGCCCACCATCTCCCTTCAGCAGCTCACCACTATCTGCGACCAGCTTCAGCAGCTATTTACAGACCCATGGCTTGCAAATTCAGCTCCCCCGATGCCATTTCTCATGCCTTCAGATCTGCGCCACCATTCGCCTTGCATTTATGCTGCCACAACTTGTCATCGCAGTCACGACCAGCTCAAGTTGCAGTTGTGTGCTCTTCCAGCGTCGCACTTGTTCAAGCAAGCACCAGCCTACAGCAGCAGACAGCCCCCCGCCAAACTGCCATACATTTGTGCCATTTTAGAGCAATACCAACTCCAGAAACCAGTTCATCGCCAAATCCTGTCACAAACAACCACCTGCATTCAGCTTCAATCCATAAAGCTCCCAAATCCCATCCATAAACCATATGGGCATTCGTACAGTCATACGGACAGTATGGCACTTTCTGTCCATACAGCACATTATCAATTCAGCTTCAGATTTTGCAACCACAGCAGCTAGCTTGGCTTTAGATCACATTGGCTCAGAATTTTGGGACTTGCTGTGAAATTTGGAGCTCTTCTGCCTTTGCCCTCTTTTAGCTCAGTTGCCCTCCACAAATTTGGGCTTTGATAAATCTGCAACCTCTTGCTCTCAAAGTGTCTAGTAAGGCCTTGCTCCTTTTCACAATTGGCTTGCCAGAAATTGGGGCTTTTGCTCCCATTACCTTGCATTGGCCTGTGTGCCATGGGGATTCTACTTTATATACATTTGAGCAGATTTTTCCCTTAATTAGAGGCTGGAAAGTCTTCTTGGCCAGAGTTCTCTTGGACAAGGTTTTCTTCGATAAACTTTTGCAAGACCAACTTTTGCAGGCCAGCCTTTTGCAGGCAAGCATTTGCAGAGCCAGTGCATTTGGCTCAGATTTGAGCGGCAATCACATTTGCAGACATTTGCTGTCCCTTTTGACTGACATTTACAGATTTGCAGTTAGCTTTTTGCAGGCAGCAAGCTCATTTGCAATGATAGCCTTGATCTTGGGCATTTGCATTTGTCCAGGGCACATTTCTTTTTTGGGAGATTTTGCAATGGCAAGCAATGATTTGCTTAGAATGCTTTCAGCTGAGGATAAGCTTGATGGTACCAACTATCCAATGTGGTCATACATGGTGTGCCACTTAGTTGGCTGCCAAAAAAAATTGGGTATCTTTGCACGAACAGAGGTCAAACCTGCCTCGTAGGCAGCCACAACCACTACACTTGCTTTCTTGGGTGGTGGTACTATAGCCACTTCAGGATCTTATACCGCAACTACCACCACACTCAGGATCAAGTCCAATGGGATTAGAGAGAAGCGCAAGCACATGCCTTGATTGCGTTGTCTGTGAAGCGATTCATTATACCTCGTATTCGGTCTTTCCAAGACAACAAAGGCTGCATGGGATCAATTGGCTAATCTTATAAGACAGCAAAGGCTGCACAGGATCAATTGGCTAATCTTTATCATATTGGGAGTGAGGCTAGAGTTGCCTTTTTGCACAAGCAGCTAGATAATGTCAAGACGGAAGAAGGGGACAGCATGAATGCCTATCTGACAAACGTCGAGGACTATAAAAAGCAGCTCATAAACATTGATGAGATTGTGCCAGATCCTCAAGTTGTGTCCACTACACTGAGTGGCCTTCCCAATTCTTATCAGGGGCTTCACTACAACGTTGAGGTTAGTGTCCATGAGTAACCCCAACCGCTACACCTGTCAACAGCTTGTCACCTTGCTCTTGGAGGAGGAGCAGAGCCATACAAACAGGGCTTTTTGCCATGGATTATATAGGCAAAGAAAAGGGAGGCAAGAATTTCAGCAAGCCTAAACCTGCTCCTAGGACCTCGTCTTGTTCTAGCCAAGGTGATGGCAAAAAAAAAAGAGATTCAACAGTTGCAGGAGCCCAAAATGACAAAGTGTAGAAAGCGCATTGCCTCGAAGAAAAAGAAGCATTAGCAAGGACTTGCAGTTAGAGATGCTCCTACTATAGGTGAGCATAGCCATGAGGCAGCAAATATGGCTCATGATGAGTTGGCATTTGCTGTCACATGCCACTGCAATCCTTCTAAGTATGATGCAAATTCCATGTCCAATTGGTACATTGATATTGGTGCTTCCAAGCACATTACATTTTGCAAAAAGTTGTTTCAATCCTTGGACGATGCATCTTAGGGAGGCACAGTCACATGTGCCAATAATGCACCTTATCCCGTGAGAGGGATTAGTCAAGTGGAAACCACTTCAGTTTCAGGAGATGCAGCCACTCTTTCAAAAAATTTGTATGTTCCAAGTATAAAGAAAAATCCAACTTTTATTTCAGCCATCTCTACAAATGGCTATAGATGTTCAGATCATAGGGAATGTGGAGCATGGCAAATATTTAGAGTGGCACCTAGATGTGAGCCCACGTCTTACTCTCTTAGATTCATGGAGGATTTGGCTATATGGAGGCATCTCCATTAAGTTTTTGCAATGGGATCCCGGAGAGTGGGAGTGAATTGATGCAGGGCACAAAGAGAAGAGTCTCCCAGGGAATTTCAGATCAGTTGTAGAGGCTAGAGACCCTCTAGAGCCCTCACAAGGAGAGCTTTCATATTTCTGTTGACTTGCAGAGAGTCTTTTAGAGGAGACTCTAGAAATCCCTTAGGAATAAAAAACAACTCTATTCTTTTGGCTGTCTATTCATGAAAGGATTGCAGTGAACCTGTGGAGGTCCAGGTTCAGGGCAAACTCTATATTCTTTTGGCTGTCTATTCATGAAAGGATTGCAGTGAACCTGTGAAGGTCTAGGTTCAGGGCAAACTCTACTTGTCCTCGATGCAAGGCTGCCAAGGAGTCAATTCATTGCTTATTGAGGTACAGACAAGCAAGGGATATTTGAAAGGGGATTTCTAGGATCTTCAGTACCTTGGATCTCAGGTCCATCCCTCTCACACTGAGGTCCATCCCTCTCACACCATGGCCAGTATTTGGATTGATACCATACATTTCTTGATGGCCAGTTGGGCGACCTTGCAGGGTTCCTTCTGAGGCAGCCTCTACTAGAAGGGATATTTTCCTTAGGGAATGGAGTGGCCCTCCCTTCTTCTCAGACTCTATAGCAAGATTGAGGTGGCACTTCCAGCCTCTTCCTTGGTTTCTTTCCAGTTTGTACTGAGGTTTTATGTTGACCCATTTTAGGTGGTCCTTTTTTTTTTTTCCATGCAAGATGTACTTCCGCTTCAGGCTTGGTCTTGCAAGTTTCTTTCATCCTTGATCGATGTCTTTTTCTTGGGGGGAAAAAACAAATGGCTATAGAGTGATTTTTTATGGTTATCATGTGCCGTGTATGACTTCTAGCATGATAGCAACATAGTCCTTACTAGAACACTTTCTCAAGGGCTGTATCATCTGGACTCTTATGACGAAGGGGCTGTTATAGAGGCAAATGCACCAGCTGATTCCACAATTGCTGATACATGCCCCCGAAACGAAAGACTTGGGCATCTAACAATGGTAGTTTGGTCAAAATTTATTCAAAGGACATGGTGGTAAACCTTCCACAAATGAACGCACTTTCAAAACATGCTTATGAGGGCTGCTTGCTGGGGGAAATGCTTTAGTTCTCCTTTCCCAAGAATGGACTGTTGGTGCATCCAGGAAGTTGCACTTGGTACACAATGATGTATGCGGACTGATGCGGACAGCATCTCTTGGAGGATACTCTTACTTTGTGACTGTTTTTCCGCTCATATTCATCTGCTATCAGTCATCATATATCTCCAGCTGGTCACAGTTCTGCCCTAGATTACAAATCCTACCGCAGTTGGTGCTAACCGCCGCAATCCTCCTGCTATTGTATATTATGATCACCCTTTGCATGAGCAGTTAATCTTTTGCTGCTGATTGCGATCTATCTAAGGGAGTTTTGCTTGCAGACGCCAACTGTAACTAGTCTTTCAGAGGAAAACCAGTGCAGATGTTGTAAAGGACAGCTCAAGTCACAATTTCATTGATTCTTGTTTGGTGCAAAAGCTGAAAAATTCCGATCGAAGCAAGTGACAACTCATATGTGGTTAGGGGAGGAACCCAAAATTTGTCCATATTCAGTAAAGTTTCTAGTGGTCTTCCCTTTGATGACATACTCATTACAAGTTATTGATTACCCAGTCTGGTCTGATTAACACACCACAACTTTCAACAAATGATGGATGATTTGTTCCATCCGAATTCAGGAAATTTTATGGTGGTCTTCTTTGATGATACACTCAGTTACAGTAAAGCATTGGAAGAACACGAGCAGCGTCTCCAAATTGTTTTGATGAATTTGTAAGTTGTATGCTAAGGAATCAAAATGTCAATTCCTTAAGCAGAAATTGCTTTACCTTAGACGCATCATATTTGTTGATGGACTCAATAGATGAAGAAAAAATACAAGCAACTTGGGATTCCCCGATAACTAGAATTATCTGGAAAGTAAAGCGGTTTCTAGGGTTTACTGGCTTTTTTCGCAAGTTCATCAAAGATTAGGCCAAGATTGCTACCTTACTGATAGGTACAAGAAAGGCAAGCCAAGTCCATTCCCTTGTTGTTTTTGGAATGTGAAACGCACAATATGCATACCTTGCTTGCACAAATTTTGATTTGCTAAATCTCTATTAGACTCTCCTACCCACATCCAACTTTTATGCACTAGAATCGGAGAGGCCATTGCAAAAGGGTTAGTGTACGCCATCAACAAAGGAAACAGGCCTAACAAATTTGTCGTTGCAAAGGCTCCTTGATCCAAAAGAAATCGCGTTATGTGCAGATGATTGACTAAAAACATCAAGTAGCTTGCAATTTGCATAAGGCCTTATACGATGCGGCAAAAGCCTTGATCCTATAAAGCTGACTATGATATGAGTCACTTTATTATTTTTGCATGAAAAACAGAATGGATGCTAACACGTACTTGCATGGAAAGCTCGACAATATCCCTTGTAAACATGTGGACGAGCCCACACTGGAAGTTCCTACAAGATCATATCATCAAAACTTTACAAAATCAACGCAAAGCAAAGCCATTCAGAGATTATGTGTAAAATTTAGACACGGTAGAAAGTAGCAACAACTTTTGTACGGATCTAGGGCTGGAAAATTCCATACGCACCACTGAGGTTATCATGCCAAATGCACGTGAAATAAGTCGTAGAGGAAGAACTTGAAGAAACGCTGCCTGCACAAAAACATTAAGCATCATCCATTACAGGAACCAAGACTTGTTTCCACCTCATACATGGCTTTTGCAAATGTCATTAAGGACTATTTGACAATGATCCCGCCTTTGTTTAATGTGTTTTGCTTCATTTCCATGTATACATATCTCCAATTAGCTTTGAAGAAATAATGAGCATTAGCCATTTGGAAGAGCTGTAAATAATCACTCCTTTTCCATAACCGTACTTTATACCAAATAACAATGAATTAAATACATTGCTTCTAAAATAATTTTATAGACACAAGGCAGGAGCAAACTAAGAGATGACATACCTACTCATGCATCCTTGTATATTCACAATAAGAGGAGATTTTTTTTTTGCAACATTAGTCCTTAGTCTTGTGCACTTAGGGTACATAGGCTGGTGAGCAGAGGATGCGGCATATCCACTTGTGCCGAGTCATATCCTGATATTTCAGGTCCTGAGCTTCGAAAAAGTCAAATTTGGATAAATTTGAGTAAACCAGTCTTACAAAATGTCTCAGCCCATGTACAAAATGTCTCAGCCCATGTAAGCCGGTTAGTTATGCCATCTATCTAGGAATACCTTCCAAAGAAGTACTGAAGAGGGGGCTGTTTAGTTATGCCATCTATCTAGGAATACCTTCCAAATAAGTACTGAGGAGGGGGCTGAATACAGGAGAGGGACCACTATGGATGGATGGGAGAAATCGCAAAAAAAGGGGCGAGACACAACCTCTGCAAATAAAAAGGCATAAGCATTGTGAGAGTTTGCTCAAATAGCAAGTCAGTCATGGTCAATGGCACACAACTGGGATAGAATCGTGCCACACAAACACGGGCCATGTCAAAGTTGGTGATCGAGTAGGATCATAAATCCTTGATGACAAGAATCGCATGGGCAATCATTAGAGGTGGACACAAGGGGCACCATGCTACGTTTGGATTATGCAAATGCTGCCCCTTATGAACCATTGGTAGTCGCCCACCAAAATGCAGACAACAAAAACTACCTTCTCCAAGAGAATAGCATATTTTTGCAAACATAGACACGGTGTGCTTAAAAACTGTTATACTTTCAAACAAGGGTAGTAATATTATCAAGGGATTTTTCCATGTAACAAATAATTTGATGAAAAGTCCAAGGAAACTGAATGGCTAAAAATGTTTCTATGTCAAGAATAGAGGCGGGTTGGCCCTAATATATGCACATCAGCACATCACCCCTGAGGGAGTGTCATGTGCACGGATTGGTATCCAATGTGTACTGGGTACACAAGACTAGCTCAGGTAGCCTGGGGAGGCTTAGAGCTAGGCAGGCTTGATTCTCCGGTTGAGTGGCAAGGGTACGAACTAGTTAGAGGTCTTCGCTATTTTTGGCGCTTGGGGCCCGAGTCTATATAAGGGGCCCAAAGGTTCAGTTCTCAGGGAGCCAATGGGAGCAAGTTTCGTTCCCAAGTGCTAGGTCTGATCCTGGATTGAGTCGCGGACGCACGCTGCATCATAGCGTAGCCCAAGGCCCAACAGCAGATCCCAAGCTTCACAGCGCCTACTTGGTGGTATGGGACACCAGGCTAGTTAGGATCTGGTTGGGAGTTCGTGCCAGTAGCTCAGCTCGTGGCTCGGAGGGGACATCTCATGATTCGGGATCACATCTCGTAGATGTCATGGTTGGGTGGTGAGCACCCTGCTCAATTACCTCATGTTGGTGTGTTCTTGTGTTTGCTTGCAGATCCGAGGTTTTCGAGAGTGCTAGGGACGTGTCAGTTAGTATCAGAGCCAACTCCTGAGATAGGAACTTCTATTCCAAGAATTTTGGACAATTTTTTCCTCCAGGTATGCCCTAATTTCGAAATTCATGTTTATTACCCTGCACGTGCCTTATGGTTCATGGTTAAGGGTGGCGGTTAGATGGGGAAAGAACGAAGGAGAGACAGAGAGAAAGGGTGAATTCGCAAGAAGCAAGGTGGAGTGGAAGAGAGGCCATGAGAAAGGTCGTATGTAAGGGGAAGAGCTTGGGAGCAGTTCGTTAGTTGTAGGAGTTGGCGCAGGAAAGAAGTAGGAGCGAGTTTCACAATAAAAGCAGAGAGCAAGGACGGGATGGAAGGCCGCAGGCAACCTTCAGGATGAGAGTTAGGCAGCGGGTATTGATGGCTGGAGTGAGGATGGAGGTGCGCAGCAGATGACAGTCTCGAGGGACTGGCTTGGATGTGAATCAGGCAAGGGAAAGCTGCATCCAAATTAGGCTTGGAAAGCTTTTAAAAAAAGCAAAGGCCCTACCAAAAGTAGGGGTCTTTTTTTTTTGGCATGTAGGCTGCTATAAGCCTGGAGTATGGCGCTCTTTGCTCAGGCAGCCATCTCGCATGCTCTAGTTTACAGTCCATGAGTGCGCATAGCCAACCATCCACCCGCCCTCACCTAGTACCACCTGTTAGCTCAGGCTGCTATATCGCACTTCTGAGTCAGAACAGCCCTTCTCTCATAGCCTTCCACTTCGCCACCTTGCTGCTCCTCTGCTTCAATGCTCTCCCCTCTAACGAAATCTCCAGACAGATCGTTGATTGCTGCCTGCTTCGGATTCCGTTTTCTCTGCTGCCCCTCCTTTTCTCACAACTCCCTCTCCTTTCCCTTTGGCCTTCAGAGCACCTTCACTCCACATCCTTTATGGCTGATTTTGTAGACCCTAAGCTTGCGATGGGAGACCAGGATATGAACTACCATGCAGAGGATGACCAGGGTCTCTACGATGATCTGATTACGAAAAAAGCCTTCAGTGAATTCACCACTGCTCTTGATGGAAAGTTTGAGCAAGTTAACACGAATCAAACAGGGTTGACACAGCAACTCCAAGGGATTCAAACTACACTCACACTTTTGACTAGCACTGTTCAAGCACTCACACATGTGGACGCCATGGCTTCAGTGTTAGGTCCGAACATCATTGCAGATCCTTTTCCGGGATACCAGAAGTCTCGTACCAAGGAGGTTGTTGACACTTGGTTGCACAAGTGGCAAGTACACTTCCACTTTCACCCTTACCCAGATGACAAGAAAATACAGCTTGCAGCAGGATTTATGTCAGGGAAGGCTTTATTGTGGTGGAAGGAACTCCAACCCAAGCCTGTAACATGGATAGAATTCAAAGGGGTCTTCAGGAAAGAGTTTCTGAAGGAGGAGGAAGATTACGATATCGTAGGCAAGCTCAAAGCCCTCGATATGTCCAAGCTGAATTTGACTTTTGAGGTTTATCTTCAGAGGTTTCGGGATTTACAGACCAGAGCTACAAAGATGGATCCAATGACCTTGTTAGATATCTTTGTGGATAGTTTGCCTCACTCGTACAAGTTACAGATCAAGAAGAACAAGTGTACCACCTTGCGAGAGGCCATGAATTACGCACGCATTTATGATGATACCATGGCCAGTGCAAAGGGAACCACAGTTGCCGACACGAGTGGGAAGAACAAGAGGAAGTTCTTCCAGTCTACCACTGGTACCGGATAGTCGAAGTCTATAGACAACGGCTCCAAGAAACTTTTGACTCGGGCGAAGAATGGTCGTGCCCGTTTCCTTCGTACCTTGAAGCTAAAGAAAGAGGGACGTTGCTTCATCTGCGAGGAGCAGGGCCACACTAGGAATGATTGTCCTAAGCGCAAGAACCAGAAGCAAGCGCCGGGACCGAAGCTCCAGGCGGATCCAGGTACCAAAGCTAAGGGAGCTAATCAAGTTTCGATGACAAGTATTTCTGCAAATGTCATTACCTGTCCACTTTCTTGTAATTGCACTTTTAATACTTCGTTATTTGGTTCCCATGATCTTTTCCGAGTTTATGGCGAAGTTAGGGACCAACGAGTTCACATTCTTTTTGACCCGGGCAGCTCCCACAATTTTGTTAATTACAAACTTGTGCAGAAGATGGGGCTGTCCACGATACCTAGCGATCACACCTATGAGGTGCAGCTTCCAACTGGGAAGCAGTTTTGGGATCGCAAGATTGAAGCGCTATCCATCCGGATTCAAGAATACACAACGGCTCTTACGTCCTATGTCATGCACTTGGAGCATGTGGACTTGCTAATCGGAATAGAGTGGTTTAAAACCCACGATATTCGGATTGGATAAAAGGACCATACTCTTTCTTTTTTGGATAAGGACACCCAATTTTATATTCAGTGTGATAACATTCCCTCTCCTCAGGGACCTATTGTATCTGCGATGCAGCTTCGGAATATAGTAAACACTTCTCATTATGATGTTCATTTGTTGTCTCTGTAAATAACAAGAATGATTTAAGTGTGTTTGAACACCGTGAATTGAGAACGTTGTTAGATGATTTCATGGATGTATTCCCTTCTCAACTGCCGGAAGGTTTACCTCCAGAACGGGTAGTAGACCATCGTATAGATTTAGTACCTGGGGCTCAACCTATTAGTGTTCCACCTTATAGGATAAGCTAGCTTGAGGAGGATGAGTTAACTTCACAGCTACAGGATTATTTGAATATGGACTATATTCGCCCAAGTAAATCACCTTGGGGAGCACCTATCCTCTTAAGAAAGAAGAAAGATACTTCATGGAGAATATGTATAGATTATAAACGATTGAATAAAGTGACAATTAAGAATCGATACCCTCTACCTCGTTCCAATGATCTAATAGACCGTTTCGCCGGAGCGAAGTATTTCACTAAGATTGATTTGCGTACGGGTTATCACCAAATCCGTATCTATGCTAAACACATAGATAGAACCGCATTCCGAACTAGGTATGGCCACTACGAGTTTCTTGTATTACCTTTTGGTTTGACCAATGCTCCTGCCACCTTCCAGCAAATGATGAACGATTTGTTCCGAGATTTTCTGGGCAAATTCGTTGTAGTGTTCTTAGATGACATCTTGGTATATAGCCGAACGCTAGAGGATCACATAAGACATCTCCGGATTGTCTTAGTTATTCTAAGACAGCATAAGCTCTATGCCAAGATGAGTAAATGTGACTTCTTTATGAAGGAGATCATTTACTTAGGACACAAGATTTCTTCTGAAGGTATTAGCATTGATCTGGATTGTATCCAGAAGGTTTTAGAATTGCCTATCCCTCAGATTGTGAAACAACTTCGTTCTTTCCTAGGATTTACGGTATTTCTACGGAAGCATGAGCGTGATTATTCACACATCACGACACCCCTGACAAACATATTGGATGGACACGAACGCAAGTCTACCCAACCGATCTCTTGGAATGATGCATTGAACAAGGCTTTTGAAACCTTGAAGTTAGCTATCAAGGAAGCACCCGTTCTTGCATTACCCGATCCTACCCGACCTTATGTTTTAGAGGCCGATGCAAGTGATTTTGCGATTGGGGCAGCTTTATTCCAAGAGGGCAGACCTGTAGCTTTTAAGAGTAAGAAGCTAGACGACACCCATTATCGTTGGTCCACACTAGAAAAAGAACTCTATGCAGTAGTGTATGCCCTGAAGGTTTGGAGACACTACTTGTATGA